>NW_026279389.1:90000-187840 GCF_023373465.1 Oncorhynchus keta | reverse complement strand
TCCTTGCAATTAATGATCAGGGAGAACAGAAAAGAAGCAGGCTCCCGGACCTCGTAGGGTCAGAGTTGAATACCCCTGATCTAAACCTTAAAGTAGACAATGTCATTGGGTTCTTGCATATATAAATTACGTTTAACATGGATTCCCATGTGAATCATGCATCAATGTCATTGGAAGTTTTATGTGAGTTATGCTTCAGAGTCAGACTATACTGAGTTATACAGATTACATACTGTACTATCATACTGGCATATCATACTATACTGTCATACTATACTGGCATATCATACTATCATAATATGATATACTATCATACTATACTGTCATACTATACTATCATATCATACGATACTATCATACTATACTATCATATCATACTATACTATCATACGGTACTATCATACTATCGTGCTATACTATCATACTATGATATACTATCATACTATACTATCATATCATACTATACTAGCATACTATACTATCATATCATACTATACTATCATACTATACTATCGTATCATACTATACTATCGTATAATACTATACTATCATACTATACTATCGTGTCATACTATACTATCGTATCATACTATACTATCGTGTCATACTATACTATCATGCTATACTATAATACTATGATATACTATCATACTATACTATCATATCAAACTATACTATCATACTATACTATCGTATCATACTATCATACTATACTATAATACTATGATATACTATCATACTATACTATCATATCAAACTATACTATCATACTATACTATCGTATCATACTATCATACTATACTATCATACTGCATACTGTAGTAATATGTATGATTTACTGCAAATGTTCTTCCTGTTATCTTACAGCTACGGCCTGCTGGGTCCGAGTGGGTGTGGGAAGACCACACTGTTGAAATGCATTGTGGGAACCCTGAAGATCTCCCGAGGGCACATCAGCGTGTTGGGGAAGCCGCCCGCATTTCCTGGTCACCAGGTCCCTGGGAAGATGGTGGGGTACATGCCACAGGTAAACTGTTAACTTATAGGTACACAACATACCACAGGTAAATAGATTCATAGATGACGCAATCTCTATCGCACTCCACACTGCACTTTCCCACCTGGACAAGAGGAACACCTATGTGAGAATGCTGTTCATAGACTACAGCTCTGTGTTCAACACCATAGAGCCCTCCAAGCTCATCACTAAGCTCAGGACCCTGGGACTGAACACCTCCCTGTGCAACTGGATCCTGGACTTCCTGACGGGCTGCCCCCAGATGGTGAGAGTAGGTAACAACACCTCCGCCACACTGATCCTCAACACGGGGGCCCCTCAGGGTTGCGTGCTTAGTCCCCTCCTGTACTTCCAGTTCACCCACAACTGCGTGGCCGCGCATGACTCCAACACCATCATTAACACAACGGTGGTTGGCCTGATCACCGACGACGACAAATGAGCTGATAATGGACTACAAGAAATGGAGTGCCGAGCACGCCCCCATCATTGAGAGCTTCAATTTCCTTGGTGTCCACGTCATTAAGTAATAATTATGGTCCACACACACCAACACAGTCATGAAGAAGGCACGACAACTCCACTCTCCCCTCAGGAGGCTAATAATATTTAGCATGGGCCCTCAGATCCTCAAAAAGTTCTACAGCTGCACCATTGAGAGCATCTTGACTTGTTGCATCACTGCTTGGCATCCGACCTCAAAGCACTACAGAGGGTAGTGCATATGGTCCCAGTACTTCACCGGGGCAGAGCTCCCTGCCATCCAGGACCTCTATACCAGGCGGTGTCAGAAGAAGACCCTAAATATTGTAAAAGACTCCAGCCACCCATGCCATAGACTGTTCTCTCTGCTACCGCAAGGCAAGCGGTGCCGATGCACCAAGTCTAGAACCAACAGGACCCTGAACAGCTGCTACCCCAAAGCCATACGACTGCTAGTTAGTTAAATAGTTTACCAATTGCTACCCGGACAATCTGCATTGACCCTTTTTTCACTAACTATTTTGACTCATCACGTACGCTGCTGCTACTGTTTATTATCTATCCTGTTGCCTAGCCCCTTTACCCATACCTATATATCTACCTCAATTACCTATCGACTCGATACTGGCAACCCCGTGTATATAGCCAAGTTATCGTTACTCATTGTGTATTTATTCCTCGTGTTATAATTGTTCTATTTTTCTCTCTGCATTGTTGGGAAGGGCCCTGTATGTTAGCATTTCACTGTTAGTCTACACCTGCTGTTTACAAAGCATGTGACAAATAACATTTGATTTGATTTGACAGATGCACAAACCTCAGTTCCAAATGGACTCCTAACCTTATAGACACTATGGAAGTGTATTGACATATGACTATAAATACCATGACAACATGATATGTCAACATAACATACTGTAGCAAAACACACCATTTTAATTTGTCTCGTAATTTAGTTCTTGTCTATCTTCATTTAAAATTTGTATAGAAAACGTTTAGTGTTTTTATCTTTCTCACCTTTGTATTAAATGTGCTGTATAAATAAAGTTTGATTTGATATCAACACAACACATACCATGACATAACATTGTGTTTCTCCTTTAGGACCTGGCGTTGTACAATGAGTTTACCATCAGTGACACCCTGACGTTCTTCGGAAGGATCCACGGCCTGTCATCTACGGACACCCAGGCACGCATGGACTTCCTGGTGGACTTCCTGGACCTACCTCAGAAGAGCAAACTAGTCCGAAATCTCAGGTAACACAACCGTGTCAACACAGTGGTGTCAAACATACGAGCCCATTAAATATGGCCCACGGATGGGTTGGATTTATATCATTGTTCATTTATTTGTTTTAATTAGGGGAAAACAATCTCAATACACATTAAAATAACAAAAACCAAATGGAAACTATGTATGAATGATAATGTACCTTCATCTATAGTCTCTTCACTCTGTCCAGCTGGATAACAGTCATCTATAGTCTCTTCACTCTGTCCAACTTGATAACTCTATAGTGTCTTCACTCTGAGCTAACAGTCATCTATAGTGTCTTCACTCTGTCCAGCTGGATAACAGTCATCTATAGTGTCTACACTCTGTCCAGCTGGATAACAGTCATCTATAGTCTCTTCACTCTGTCCAGCTGTAACAGTCATCTAGCTGGATAACAGTCATCTATAGTCTCTACAGCTCAGTCATCTATAGTGTCTTCACTCTGTCCAGCTTGATAACAGTCATCTATAGTCTCTACACTCTGTCCAGCTGGATAACAGTCATCTATAGTGTCTTCACTCTGTCCAGCTTGATAACAGTCATCTATAGTCTCTTCACTCTGTCCAGCTTGACAGTCATCTATAGTCTCTACACTCTGTCCTAACAGTCATCTATAGTCTTCAGTCCAGCTTGATAACAGTCATCTATAGTCTCTACACTCTGTCCAGCTGATAACAGTCATCTATAGTCTCTACACTCTGTCCAGCTTGATAACAGTCATCTATAGTGTCTTCACTCTGTCCAGCTTGATAACAGTCATCTATAGTCTCTACACTCTGTCCAGCTGATAACAGTCATCTGTAGTCTCTACACTCTGTCCAGCTGATAACAGTCATCTATAGTCTCTACACTCTGTCCAGCTTGATAACAGTCATCTATAGTCTCTACACTCTGTCCAGCTTGATAACAGTCATGTATAGTCTCTACACTCTGTCCTAACAGTCATCTATAGTGTCTTCACTCTGTCCAGCTTGATAACAGTCATCTATAGTGTCTTCACTCTGTCCAGCTTGATAACAGTCATCTATAGTCTCTACACTCTGTCCAGCTTGATAACAGTCATCTATAGTCTCTACACTCTGTCCAGCTTGATAACAGTTATCTATAGTCTCTTTACTCTGTCCAGCTTGAAACAGTCATCTATAGTCTCTAGATAACAGTCATCTATAGTCTCTAGATAACAGTCATCTAAACAGAAGTTATACAGTCGGGTGCATAAAACACTCCAAAAGCGATGTATAAAGGACTATATATATTTTTTTAAATGTTGACGTTAAGGAAATATAACACATTTTAAATTCGTCACTTCAGACCTCTGTGTAGAGCGTATGGGACCTGCAAGATGTTATGGTCCATGTTCATTTGGCGTGGGATAGTTTCCTGTTGCCCATGATGTTCATTTGGCGTGGGATAGTTTCCTGTTGCCCATGATGTTCATTTGGCGTGGGATAGTTTCCTGTTGCCCATGATGTTCATTTGGCGTGGGATAGTTTCCTGTTGCCCATGATGTTCATTTGGCGTGGGATAGTTTCCTGTTGCCCATGATGTTCATTTGGCCCATTTGGCGTGGGATAGTTTCCTGTTGCCCATGATGTTCATTTGGCGTTCATTTGGCGATAGTTTCCTGGCCCATGAGTTTTTGGCGTGGGATAGTTTCTGTTGCCCATGATGTTCATTTGGCGTGGGATAGTTTCCTGTTTCCATTTGTTAGCCCATGATGTTCATTTGGCGTGGGATAGTTTCCTGTTGCCCATGATGTTCATTTGATGTTTCATGATGTTGGCGTTGCCCATGATGTTCATTTGGCGTGGGAGTTTCCTGTTGCCCATGATGTTCATTTGGCGTGGGATAGTTTCCTGTTGCCCATGATGTTCATTTGGCGTGGGATAGTTTTTGGCCTGTTGCCCATGATGTTCATTTGGCGTGGGATAGTTTCCTGTTGCCCATGATGTTCATTTGGCGTGGGATAGTTTCCTGTTGCCCATGATGTTCATTTGGCGTGGGATAGTTTCATTTGGCTGTTGCCCATGATGTTCATTTGGCGTGGGATAGTTTCCTGTTGCCCATGACGTTCATTTGGCGTGGGATAGTTTCCTGTTGCCCATGATGTTCATTTGGCGTGGTTTCCTGTTGCCCATGAGTTTCCTGTTGCCCATGATGTTCATTTGGCGTGGGATAGTTTCCTGTTGCCCATGATGTTCATTTGGCGTGGGATAGTTTCCTGTTGCCCATGATGTTCATTTGGCGTGGGATAGTTTCCTGTTTGGCGTGTTCATTTGGCGTGTTTCCTGTTGCCCATGATGTTCATTTGGCGTTTCATTTGGCGTGGGATAGTTTCCTGTTGCCCATGATGTTCATTTGGCGTGGGATAGTTTCCTGTTGCCCATGTTTCCTTTGTTAGTTTCCTGCCCATGACGTTCATTTGGCGTGGGATAGTTTCCTGTTGCCCATGATGTTCATTTGGCGTGGATAGATTTTCCTGTTGCCCATGATGTTCATTTGGCGTGGGATAGTTTCCTGTTGCCCATGATGTTCATTTGGCGTGGGATAGTTTCCTGTTGCCCATGATGTTCATTTGGCGTGGGATAGTTTCCTGTTGCCCATGATGTTCATTTGGCGTGGGATAGTTTCCTGTTGCCCATGATGTTCATTTGGCGTGGGATAGTTTCCTGTTGCCCATGATGTTCATTTGGCGTGGGATAGTTTCCTGTTGCCCATGATGTTCATTTGGCGTGGGATAGTTTCCTGTTGCCCATGATGTTCATTTGGCGTGGGATAGTTTCCTGTTGCCCATGATGTTCATTTGGCGTGGGATAGTTTCCTGTTGCCCATGATGTTCATTTGGCGTGGGATAGTTTCCTGTTGCCCATGATGTTCATTTGGCGTGGGATTTTCCTGTTGCCCATGATGTTCATTTGTGGGATAGTTTCCTGTTGCCCATGATGTTCATTTGGCGGGCGTGGGATAGTTTCCTGTTGCCCATGATGTTCATTTCATTTGGCGTGGGATAGTTTCCTGTTGCCCATGATGTTCATTTGGCGTGGGATAGTTTCCTGTTGCCCATGACGTTCATTTGGCGTGGGATAGTTTCCTGTTGCCCATGATGATTTGTTCATGATGTTCATTTGGCGTGGGATAGTTTCCTGTTGCCCATGATGTTCATTTGGCGTGGGATAGTTTCCTGTTGCCCATGATGTTCATTTGGCGTGGGATAGTTTCCTGTTGCCCATGATGTTCATTTGGCGTGGGATAGTTTCCTGTTGCCCATGATGTTCATTTGGCGTGGGATAGTTTCCTGTTGCCCATGATGTTCATTTGTTCATTTGGCGTGGGATAGTTTCCTGTTGCCCATGATGTTCATTTGGCGTGGGATAGTTTCCTGTTGCCCATGATGTTCATGATGTTCATTTGGCGTGGGATAGATTTCATTTGGCTGTTGCCCATGATGTTCATTTAGGTTCATTTGGCGTGGGATAGTTTCCTGTTGCCCATGATGTGTTGCCCATGGCGTGGGATAGTTTCCTGTTCATTTGGCGTGGGATAGTTTCCTGTTGCCCATGATGTTCATTTGGCGTGGGATAGTTTCCTGTTGCCCATGACGTTCATTTGGCGTGGGATAGTTTCCTGTTGCCCATGATGTTCATTTGGCGTGGGATAGTTTCCTGTTGCCCATGATGTTCATTTGGCGTGGGATAGTTTCCTGTTGCCCATGACGTTCATTTGGCGTGGGATAGTTTCCTGTTGCCCATGATGTTCATTTGGCGTGGGATAGTTTCCTGTTGCCCATGACGTTCATTTGGCGTGGGATAGTTTCCTGTTGCCCATGATGTTCATTTGGCGTGGGATAGTTTCCTGTTGCCCATGACGTTCATTTGGCGTGGGATAGTTTCCTGTTGCCCATGACGAGGAGGGGCCAAATACAGATGCAGTGACCCATGTCCACATTATGGAGATGGAATGGAGTTATCAGTCCCCAGAACACACACACCTTTCTGGGTGAAAGCGTTAGTGGGTTGAAGGGTTAGTGGGTTGAAGGGTTAGTGGGTTGAAGGGTTGAATGGTTAGTGGGTTGAAGGGTTAGTGGGGTGAAGGGTTGAATGGTTAGTGGGTTGAATGGTTAGTGGGTTGAAGGGTTAGTGGATTGAAGGGTTAGTGGGTTGAAGGGTTAGTGGGTTAAAGGGTTAGTGGGTTAAAGGGTTAGTGGGTTGAAGGGTTATTGGGTTGAAGGGTTAGTGGGTTGAAGGGTTGAATGGTTAGTGGATTGAAGGGTTAGTGGGTTGAAGGGTTAGTGGGTTGAAGGGTTGGTGGATTGAAGGGTTAGTGGGGTTGAAGGGTAGAATGGTTAGTGGGTTGAAGGGTTAGTGGGTTGAAGGGTTAGTGGGTTGAAGGGTTAGTGGATTGAAGGGTTAGTGGATTGAAGGGTTAGTGGGTTAGTGGGTCTCAATCTCCTCCCTCTCTTCTAACCGGCATAGGTCCATTATTACATCATGCCCACAAAACCATGTGACCTGTGCCTAGAGACTATGGCGGAGTCCCCAATTGCACCCTATTCCCTATACACAGTGCCCTGGTCACTAGTAGTGCACTAGTATATCCCATTTTGATCTGGGGACAAAGTAGGCTACAGCCAAGGCTCAGATGGCTAGAAATAGAAGGAAACAGTTTCCTCCTGAGTGAGTTTCTGTTTGTGTGTCACGGCTTCTGTAAAAATGCTGTGTTTTTGCAACAGACATCTGTCAAGATGTCAATGCTAAAAGAAGGCTCCCTCACTGACTGTACAGAACCAACAGCTCTCAGTCCCAGTATCCTGACTGTACAGAACCAACAGCCCTCAGTCCCAGTATCCTGACTGTACAGAACCAACAGCTCTCAGTCCCAGTATCCTGATTGTACAGAACCAACAGCTCTCAGTCCCAGTATCCTGACTGTACAGAACCAACAGCTCTCAGTCCCAGTATTCTGACTGTACAGAACCAACAGCTCTCAGTCCCAGTATTCTGACTGTACAGAACCAACAGCTCTCAGTCCCAGTATTCTGACTGTACAGAACCAACAGCTCTCAGTCCCAGTATTCTGACTGTACAGAACCAACAGCTCTCAGTCCCAGTATCCTGACTGTACAGAACCAACAGCTCTCAGTCCCAGTATCCTGACTGTACAGAACCAACAGCTCTCAGTCCCAGTATCCTGACTGTACAGAACCAACAGCTCTCAGTCCCAGTATCCTGACTGTACAGAACCAACAGCTCTCAGTCCCAATATCCTGACTGTACAGAACCAACAGCCCTCAGTCCCAGTATTCTGACTGTACAGAACCAACAGCCCTCAGTCCCAGTATCCTGACTGTACAGAACCAACAGCTCTCAGTCCCAGTATCCTGACTGTACAGAACCAACAGCTCTCAGTCCCAGTATTCTGACTGTACAGAACCAACAGCTCTCAGTCCCAATATCCTGATTGTACAGAACCAACAGCCCTCAGTCCCAGTATTCTGACTGTACAGAACCAACAGCTCTCAGTCCCAGTATCCTGATTGTACAGAACCAACAGCCCTCAGTCCCAGTATTCTGACTGTACAGAACCAACAGCTCTCAGTCCCAGTATCCTGACTGTACAGAACCAACAGCTCTCAGTCCCAGTATCCTGATTGTACAGAACCAACAGCCCTCAGTCCCAGTATTCTGACTGTACAGAACCAACCGCTCTCAGTCCCAGTATCCTGATTGTACAGAACCAACAGCCCTCAGTCCCAGTATCCTTACTGTACAGAACCAACAGCTCTCAGTCCCAGTATCCTTACTGTACAGAACCAACAGCTCTCAGTCCCAGTATCCTGATTGTACAGAACCAACAGCCCTCAGTCCCAGTATCCTGACTGTACAGAACCAACAGCTCTCAGTCCCAGTATCCTGACTGTACAGAACCAACAGCCCTCAGTCCCAGTATCCTTACTGTACAGAACCAACAGCTCTCAGTCCCAGTATCCTTACTGTACAGAACCAACAGCTCTCAGTCCCAATATCCTGATTGTACAGAACCCTACCTCACAAGGACCCAGTGCTGTCCTGTAGTACAATAAACATCCCTCTTGTACCTCACAAGGTTAATGTTGCAGGGTTTCTCTGCTGCCTTACCAGCCCTGCTAACACACCTACTACACTGAGAAACCAGTGAGTGTGACCCATGTCAAACAAGTGCAGCTGGATGGATCAGATATATCAGGTGTTTTATGTAACATTGTGTGTGTGTGTGTGTGTGTGTGTGTGTGTGTGTGTGTGTGTGTGTGTGTGTGTGTGTGTGTGTGTGTGTGTGTGTGTGTGTGTGTGTGTGTGTGTGTGTGTGTGTGTGTGTGTGTGTGTGTGTGTGTGTGTGTTTACAGCGGAGGGCAGAAACGGAGGGTGTCTCTAGGAGCAGCCTTACTTCAAAACCCCCAGTTATTGATTCTGGATGAACCCACAGTCGGGGTGGACCCTGTGCTGAGAGCCAAGTATGTACTGGACACACACACACACACACACACACACACACACACACACACACACACACACACACACACACATACACACACACACTTCTACAACAATTCACCTGCTTCACATTTCCCCCTTTTACATCCAATATAATGAATGTCACATACAGTCTGAAGATAACAGAGTAGTTTATGAACAACACTCTGTCTCCAACAGTCTGAAGATAACAGAGTAGTTTATGAACAACACTCTGTCTCCAACAGTCTGAAGATAACAGAGTAGTTTATGAACAACACTCTGTCTCCAACAGTCTGAACCTGTCAAACACACTCTCTGCCCCTCATTACAGAAACCATTCAGAATGACTGTATAAATCCTGTTGGAAGTATCTGGGTGTATAATCTGATTGTGTAATGGTACCAGTGCTCTGTTACAAAGCCCAGCCAAATCAGTCCAGTCAGGGTAATCCCAGGCAGGTCATAAGGCTAAGGCTGTGTGTCAAATGGCACCCTATTCCCTTTATAGTGCACTACCAGGGCTCATAGAGCTCTGGTAAGTAGTGCCCTTTATAGAGAATAGGGTGCCATTTGGGACCATAGGATGTGCCCTTAAACTGAGTTGTGTTATGTGTCCCTGTAGGATCTGGCAGCATCTAGTAGAGATTGTGAAAACTGGAAAAGTATCAGTCGTCATCACCACTCACTACATAGAGGAGGCCAGGCAAGCCAACGTGGTAAGATACAGTCTATATACATGATAACTACCTACTGATAGACACTACATAGAGGAGGCCAGGCAAGCCAACGTGGTAAGATACAGTCTATATACATGATAACTACCTACTGATAGACACTACATAGAGGAGGCCAGGCAAGCCAACGTGGTAAGATACAGTCTATATACATGATAACTACCTACTGATAGACACTACATAGAGGAGGCCAGGCAAGCCAACGTGGTAAGATACAGTCTATATACATGATAACTACCTACTGATAGACACTACATAGAGGAGGCCAGGCAAGCCAACGTGGTAAGATACAGTCTATATACATGATAACTACCTACTGATAGACACTACATAGAGGAGGCCAGGCAAGCCAACGTGGTAAGATACAGTCTATATACATGATAACTACCTACTGATAGACACTACATAGAGGAGGCCAGGCAAGCCAACGTGGTAAGATACAGTCTATATACATGATAACTACCTACTGATAGACACTACATAGAGGAGGCCAGGCAAGCCAACGTGGTAAGATACAGTCTATATACATGATAACTACCTACTGATAGACACTACATAGAGGAGGCCAGGCAAGCCAACGTGGTAAGATACAGTCTATATACATGATAACTACCTACTGATAGACACTACATAGAGGAGGCCAGGCAAGCCAACGTGGTAAGATACAGTCTATATACATGATAACTACCTACTGATAGACACTACATAGAGGAGGCCAGGCAAGCCAACGTGGTAAGATACAGTCTATATACATGATAACTACCTACTGATAGACACTACATAGAGGAGGCCAGGCAAGCCAACGTGGTAAGATACAGTCTATATACATGATAACTACCTACTGATAGACACTACATAGAGGAGGCCAGGCAAGCCAACGTGGTAAGATACAGTCTATATACATGATAACTACCTACTGATAGACACTACATAGAGGAGGCCAGGCAAGCCAACGTGGTAAGATACAGTCTATATACATGATAACTACCTACTGATAGACACTACATAGAGGAGGCCAGGCAAGCCAACGTGGTAAGATACAGTCTATATACATGATAACTACCTACTGATAGACACTACATAGAGGAGGCCAGGCAAGCCAACGTGGTAAGATACAGTCTATATACATGATAACTACCTACTGATAGACACTACATAGAGGAGGCCAGGCAAGCCAACGTGGTAAGATACAGTCTATATACATGATAACTACCTGGTACTGATAGACACTACATAGAGGAGGCCAGGCAAGCCAACGTGGTAAGATACAGTCTATATACATGATAACTACCTACTGATAGACACTACATAGAGGAGGCCAGGCAAGCCAACGTGGTAAGATACAGTCTATATACATGATAACTACCTACTGATAGACACTACATAGAGGAGGCCAGGCAAGCCAACGTGGTAAGATACAGTCTATATACATGATAACTACCTACTGATAGACACTACATAGAGGAGGCCAGGCAAGCCAACGTGGTAAGATACAGTCTATATACATGATAACTACCTACTGATAGACACTACATAGAGGAGGCCAGGCAAGCCAACGTGGTAAGATACAGTCTATATACATGATAACTACCTACTGATAGACACTACATAGAGGAGGCCAGGCAAGCCAACGTGGTAAGATACAGTCTATATACATGATAACTACCTACTGATAGACACTACATAGAGGAGGCCAGGCAAGCCAACGTGGTAAGATACAGTCTATATACATGATAACTACCTACTGATAGACACTACATAGAGGAGGCCAGGCAAGCCAACGTGGTAAGATACAGTCTATATACATGATAACTACCTACTGATAGACACTACATAGAGGAGGCCAGGCAAGCCAACGTGGTAAGATACAGTCTATATACATGATAACTACCTACTGATAGACACTACATAGAGGAGGCCAGGCAAGCCAACGTGGTAAGATACAGTCTATATACATGATAACTACCTACTGATAGACACTACATAGAGGAGGCCAGGCAAGCCAACGTGGTAAGATACAGTCTATATACATGATAACTACCTACTGATAGACACTACATAGAGGAGGCCAGGCAAGCCAACGTGGTAAGATACAGTCTATATACATGATAACTACCTACTGATAGACACTACATAGAGGAGGCCAGGCAAGCCAACGTGGTAAGATACAGTCTATATACATGATAACTACCTACTGATAGACACTACATAGAGGAGGCCAGGCAAGCCAACGTGGTAAGATACAGTCTATATACATGATAACTACCTACTGATAGACACTACATAGAGGAGGCCAGGCAAGCCAACGTGGTAAGATACAGTCTATATACATGATAACTACCTACTGATAGACACTACATAGAGGAGGCCAGGCAAGCCAACGTGGTAAGATACAGTCTATATACATGATAACTACCTACTGATAGACACTACATAGAGGAGGCCAGGCAAGCCAACGTGGTAAGATACAGTCTATATACATGATAACTACCTACTGATAGACACTACATAGAGGAGGCCAGGCAAGCCAACGTGGTAAGATACAGTCTATATACATGATAACTACCTACTGATAGACACTACATAGAGGAGGCCAGGCAAGCCAACGTGGTAAGATACAGTCTATATACATGATAACTACCTACTGATAGACACTACATAGAGGAGGCCAGGCAAGCCAACGTGGTAAGATACAGTCTATATACATGATAACTACCTACTGATAGACACTACATAGAGGAGGCCAGGCAAGCCAACGTGGTAAGATACAGTCTATATACATGATAACTACCTACTGATAGACACTACATAGAGGAGGCCAGGCAAGCCAACGTGGTAAGATACAGTCTATATACATGATAACTACCTACTGATAGACACTACATAGAGGAGGCCAGGCAAGCCAACGTGGTAAGATACAGTCTATATACATGATAACTACCTACTGATAGACACTACATAGAGGAGGCCAGGCAAGCCAACGTGGTAAGATACAGTCTATATACATGATAACTACCTACTGATAGACACTACATAGAGGAGGCCAGGCAAGCCAACGTGGTAAGATACAGTCTATATACATGATAACTACCTACTGATAGACACTACATAGAGGAGGCCAGGCAAGCCAACGTGGTAAGATACAGTCTATATACATGATAACTACCTACTGATAGACACTACATAGAGGAGGCCAGGCAAGCCAACGTGGTAAGATACAGTCTATATACATGATAACTACCTACTGATAGACACTACATAGAGGAGGCCAGGCAAGCCAACGTGGTAAGATACAGTCTATATACATGATAACTACCTACTGATAGACACTACATAGAGGAGGCCAGGCAAGCCAACGTGGTAAGATACAGTCTATATACATGATAACTACCTACTGATAGACACTACATAGAGGAGGCCAGGCAAGCCAACGTGGTAAGATACAGTCTATATACATGATAACTACCTACTGATAGACACTACATAGAGGAGGCCAGGCAAGCCAACGTGGTAAGATACAGTCTATATACATGATAACTACCTACTGATAGACACTACATAGAGGAGGCCAGGCAAGCCAACGTGGTAAGATACAGTCTATATACATGATAACTACCTACTGATAGACACTACATAGAGGAGGCCAGGCAAGCCAACGTGGTAAGATACAGTCTATATACATGATAACTACCTACTGATAGACACTACATAGAGGAGGCCAGGCAAGCCAACGTGGTAAGATACAGTCTATATACATGATAACTACCTACTGATAGACACTACATAGAGGAGGCCAGGCAAGCCAACGTGGTAAGATACAGTCTATATACATGATAACTACCTACTGATAGACACTACATAGAGGAGGCCAGGCAAGCCAACGTGGTAAGATACAGTCTATATACATGATAACTACCTACTGATAGACACTACATAGAGGAGGCCAGGCAAGCCAACGTGGTAAGATACAGTCTATATACATGATAACTACCTACTGATAGACACTACATAGAGGAGGCCAGGCAAGCCAACGTGGTAAGATACAGTCTATATACATGATAACTACCTACTGATAGACACTACATAGAGGAGGCCAGGCAAGCCAACGTGGTAAGATACAGTCTATATACATGATAACTACCTACTGATAGACACTACATAGAGGAGGCCAGGCAAGCCAACGTGGTAAGATACAGTCTATATACATGATAACTACCTACTGATAGACACTACATAGAGGAGGCCAGGCAAGCCAACGTGGTAAGATACAGTCTATATACATGATAACTACCTACTGATAGACACTACATAGAGGAGGCCAGGCAAGCCAACGTGGTAAGATACAGTCTATATACATGATAACTACCTACTGATAGACACTACATAGAGGAGGCCAGGCAAGCCAACGTGGTAAGATACAGTCTATATACATGATAACTACCTACTGATAGACACTACATAGAGGAGGCCAGGCAAGCCAACGTGGTAAGATACAGTCTATATACATGATAACTACCTACTGATAGACACTACATAGAGGAGGCCAGGCAAGCCAACGTGGTAAGATACAGTCTATATACATGATAACTACCTACTGATAGACACTACATAGAGGAGGCCAGGCAAGCCAACGTGGTAAGATACAGTCTATATACATGATAACTACCTACTGATAGACACTACATAGAGGAGGCCAGGCAAGCCAACGTGGTAAGATACAGTCTATATACATGATAACTACCTACTGATAGACACTACATAGAGGAGGCCAGGCAAGCCAACGTGGTAAGATACAGTCTATATACATGATAACTACCTACTGATAGACACTACATAGAGGAGGCCAGGCAAGCCAACGTGGTAAGATACAGTCTATATACATGATAACTACCTACTGATAGACACTACATAGAGGAGGCCAGGCAAGCCAACGTGGTAAGATACAGTCTATATACATGATAACTACCTACTGATAGACACTACATAGAGGAGGCCAGGCAAGCCAACGTGGTAAGATACAGTCTATATACATGATAACTACCTACTGATAGACACTACATAGAGGAGGCCAGGCAAGCCAACGTGGTAAGATACAGTCTATATACATGATAACTACCTACTGATAGACACTACATAGAGGAGGCCAGGCAAGCCAACGTGGTAAGATACAGTCTATATACATGATAACTACCTACTGATAGACACTACATAGAGGAGGCCAGGCAAGCCAACGTGGTAAGATACAGTCTATATACATGATAACTACCTACTGATAGACACTACATAGAGGAGGCCAGGCAAGCCAACGTGGTAAGATACAGTCTATATACATGATAACTACCTACTGATAGACACTACATAGAGGAGGCCAGGCAAGCCAACGTGGTAAGATACAGTCTATATACATGATAACTACCTACTGATAGACACTACATAGAGGAGGCCAGGCAAGCCAACGTGGTAAGATACAGTCTATATACATGATAACTACCTACTGATAGACACTACATAGAGGAGGCCAGGCAAGCCAACGTGGTAAGATACAGTCTATATACATGATAACTACCTACTGATAGACACTACATAGAGGAGGCCAGGCAAGCCAACGTGGTAAGATACAGTCTATATACATGATAACTACCTACTGATAGACACTACATAGAGGAGGCCAGGCAAGCCAACGTGGTAAGATACAGTCTATATACATGATAACTACCTACTGATAGACACTACATAGAGGAGGCCAGGCAAGCCAACGTGGTAAGATACAGTCTATATACATGATAACTACCTACTGATAGACACTACATAGAGGAGGCCAGGCAAGCCAACGTGGTAAGATACAGTCTATATACATGATAACTACCTACTGATAGACACTACATAGAGGAGGCCAGGCAAGCCAACGTGGTAAGATACAGTCTATATACATGATAACTACCTACTGATAGACACTACATAGAGGAGGCCAGGCAAGCCAACGTGGTAAGATACAGTCTATATACATGATAACTACCTACTGATAGACACTACATAGAGGAGGCCAGGCAAGCCAACGTGGTAAGATACAGTCTATATACATGATAACTACCTACTGATAGACACTACATAGAGGAGGCCAGGCAAGCCAACGTGGTAAGATACAGTCTATATACATGATAACTACCTACTGATAGACACTACATAGAGGAGGCCAGGCAAGCCAACGTGGTAAGATACAGTCTATATACATGATAACTACCTACTGATAGACACTACATAGAGGAGGCCAGGCAAGCCAACGTGGTAAGATACAGTCTATATACATGATAACTACCTACTGATAGACACTACATAGAGGAGGCCAGGCAAGCCAACGTGGTAAGATACAGTCTATATACATGATAACTACCTACTGATAGACACTACATAGAGGAGGCCAGGCAAGCCAACGTGGTAAGATACAGTCTATATACATGATAACTACCTACTGATAGACACTACATAGAGGAGGCCAGGCAAGCCAACGTGGTAAGATACAGTCTATATACATGATAACTACCTACTGATAGACACTACATAGAGGAGGCCAGGCAAGCCAACGTGGTAAGATACAGTCTATATACATGATAACTACCTACTGATAGACACTACATAGAGGAGGCCAGGCAAGCCAACGTGGTAAGATACAGTCTATATACATGATAACTACCTACTGATAGACACTACATAGAGGAGGCCAGGCAAGCCAACGTGGTAAGATACAGTCTATATACATGATAACTACCTACTGATAGACACTACATAGAGGAGGCCAGGCAAGCCAACGTGGTAAGATACAGTCTATATACATGATAACTACCTACTGATAGACACTACATAGAGGAGGCCAGGCAAGCCAACGTGGTAAGATACAGTCTATATACATGATAACTACCTACTGATAGACACTACATAGAGGAGGCCAGGCAAGCCAACGTGGTAAGATACAGTCTATATACATGATAACTACCTACTGATAGACACTACATAGAGGAGGCCAGGCAAGCCAACGTGGTAAGATACAGTCTATATACATGATAACTACCTACTGATAGACACTACATAGAGGAGGCCAGGCAAGCCAACGTGGTAAGATACAGTCTATATACATGATAACTACCTACTGATAGACACTACATAGAGGAGGCCAGGCAAGCCAACGTGGTAAGATACAGTCTATATACATGATAACTACCTACTGATAGACACTACATAGAGGAGGCCAGGCAAGCCAACGTGGTAAGATACAGTCTATATACATGATAACTACCTACTGATAGACACTACATAGAGGAGGCCAGGCAAGCCAACGTGGTAAGATACAGTCTATATACATGATAACTACCTACTGATAGACACTACATAGAGGAGGCCAGGCAAGCCAACGTGGTAAGATACAGTCTATATACATGATAACTACCTACTGATAGACACTACATAGAGGAGGCCAGGCAAGCCAACGTGGTAAGATACAGTCTATATACATGATAACTACCTACTGATAGACACTACATAGAGGAGGCCAGGCAAGCCAACGTGGTAAGATACAGTCTATATACATGATAACTACCTACTGATAGACACTACATAGAGGGCAGGCCAGGCAAGCCAACGTGGTAAGATACAGTCTATATACATGATAACTACCTACTGATAGACACTACATAGAGGAGGCCAGGCAAGCCAACGTGGTAAGATACAGTCTATATACATGATAACTACCTACTGATAGACACTACATAGAGGAGGCCAGGCAAGCCAACGTGGTAAGATACAGTCTATATACATGATAACTACCTACTGATAGACACTACATAGAGGAGGCCAGGCAAGCCAACGTGGTAAGATACAGTCTATATACATGATAACTACCTACTGATAGACACTACATAGAGGAGGCCAGGCAAGCCAACGTGGTAAGATACAGTCTATATACATGATAACTACCTACTGATAGACACTACATAGAGGAGGCCAGGCAAGCCAACGTGGTAAGATACAGTCTATATACATGATAACTACCTACTGATAGACACTACATAGAGGAGGCCAGGCAAGCCAACGTGGTAAGATACAGTCTATATACATGATAACTACCTACTGATAGACACTACATAGAGGAGGCCAGGCAAGCCAACGTGGTAAGATACAGTCTATATACATGATAACTACCTACTGATAGACACTACATAGAGGAGGCCAGGCAAGCACAACGTGGTAAGATACAGTCTATATACATGATAACTACCTACTGATAGACACTACATAGAGGAGGCCAGGCAAGCCAACGTGGTAAGATACAGTCTATATACATGATAACTACCTACTGATAGACACTACATAGAGGAGGCCAGGCAAGCCAACGTGGTAAGATACAGTCTATATACATGATAACTACCTACTGATAGACACTACATAGAGGAGGCCAGGCAAGCCAACGTGGTAAGATACAGTCTATATACATGATAACTACCTACTGATAGACACTACATAGAGGAGGCCAGGCAAGCCAACGTGGTAAGATACAGTCTATATACATGATAACTACCTACTGATAGACACTACATAGAGGAGGCCAGGCAAGCCAACGTGGTAAGATACAGTCTATATACATGATAACTACCTACTGATAGACACTACATAGAGGAGGCCAGGCAAGCCAACGTGGTAAGATACAGTCTATATACATGATAACTACCTACTGATAGACACTACATAGAGGAGGCCAGGCAAGCCAACGTGGTAAGATACAGTCTATATACATGATAACTACCTACTGATAGACACTACATAGAGGAGGCCAGGCAAGCCAACGTGGTAAGATACAGTCTATATACATGATAACTACCTACTGATAGACACTACATAGAGGAGGCCAGGCAAGCCAACGTGGTAAGATACAGTCTATATACATGATAACTACCTACTGATAGACACTACATAGAGGAGGCCAGGCAAGCCAACGTGGTAAGATACAGTCTATATACATGATAACTACCTACTGATAGACACTACATAGAGGAGGCCAGGCAAGCCAACGTGGTAAGATACAGTCTATATACATGATAACTACCTACTGATAGACACTACATAGAGGAGGCCAGGCAAGCCAACGTGGTAAGATACAGTCTATATACATGATAACTACCTACTGATAGACACTACATAGAGGAGGCCAGGCAAGCCAACGTGGTAAGATACAGTCTATATACATGATAACTACCTACTGATAGACACTACATAGAGGAGGCCAGGCAAGCCAACGTGGTAAGATACAGTCTATATACATGATAACTACCTACTGATAGACACTACATAGAGGAGGCCAGGCAAGCCAACGTGGTAAGATACAGTCTATATACATGATAACTACCTACTGATAGACACTACATAGAGGAGGCCAGGCAAGCCAACGTGGTAAGATACAGTCTATATACATGATAACTACCTACTGATAGACACTACATAGAGGAGGCCAGGCAAGCCAACGTGGTAAGATACAGTCTATATACATGATAACTACCTACTGATAGACACTACATAGAGGAGGCCAGGCAAGCCAACGTGGTAAGATACAGTCTATATACATGATAACTACCTACTGATAGACACTACATAGAGGAGGCCAGGCAAGCCAACGTGGTAAGATACAGTCTATATACATGATAACTACCTACTGATAGACACTACATAGAGGAGGCCAGGCAAGCCAACGTGGTAAGATACAGTCTATATACATGATAACTACCTACTGATAGACACTACATAGAGGAGGCCAGGCAAGCCAACGTGGTAAGATACAGTCTATATACATGATAACTACCTACTGATAGACACTACATAGAGGAGGCCAGGCAAGCCAACGTGGTAAGATACAGTCTATATACATGATAACTACCTACTGATAGACACTACATAGAGGAGGCCAGGCAAGCCAACGTGGTAAGATACAGTCTATATACATGATAACTACCTACTGATAGACACTACATAGAGGAGGCCAGGCAAGCCAACGTGGTAAGATACAGTCTATATACATGATAACTACCTACTGATAGACACTACATAGAGGAGGCCAGGCAAGCCAACGTGGTAAGATACAGTCTATATACATGATAACTACCTACTGATAGACACTACATAGAGGAGGCCAGGCAAGCCAACGTGGTAAGATACAGTCTATATACATGATAACTACCTACTGATAGACACTACATAGAGGAGGCCAGGCAAGCCAACGTGGTAAGATACAGTCTATATACATGATAACTACCTACTGATAGACACTACATAGAGGAGGCCAGGCAAGCCAACGTGGTAAGATACAGTCTATATACATGATAACTACCTACTGATAGACACTACATAGAGGAGGCCAGGCAAGCCAACGTGGTAAGATACAGTCTATATACATGATAACTACCTACTGATAGACACTACATAGAGGAGGCCAGGCAAGCCAACGTGGTAAGATACAGTCTATATACATGATAACTACCTACTGATAGACACTACATAGAGGAGGCCAGGCAAGCCAACGTGGTAAGATACAGTCTATATACATGATAACTACCTACTGATAGACACTACATAGAGGAGGCCAGGCAAGCCAACGTGGTAAGATACAGTCTATATACATGATAACTACCTACTGATAGACACTACATAGAGGAGGCCAGGCAAGCCAACGTGGTAAGATACAGTCTATATACATGATAACTACCTACTGATAGACACTACATAGAGGAGGCCAGGCAAGCCAACGTGGTAAGATACAGTCTATATACATGATAACTACCTACTGATAGACACTACATAGAGGAGGCCAGGCAAGCCAACGTGGTAAGATACAGTCTATATACATGATAACTACCTACTGATAGACACTACATAGAGGAGGCCAGGCAAGCCAACGTGGTAAGATACAGTCTATATACATGATAACTACCTACTGATAGACACTACATAGAGGAGGCCAGGCAAGCCAACGTGGTAAGATACAGTCTATATACATGATAACTACCTACTGATAGACACTACATAGAGGAGGCCAGGCAAGCCAACGTGGTAAGATACAGTCTATATACATGATAACTACCTACTGATAGACACTACATAGAGGAGGCCAGGCAAGCCAACGTGGTAAGATACAGTCTATATACATGATAACTACCTACTGATAGACACTACATAGAGGAGGCCAGGCAAGCCAACGTGGTAAGATACAGTCTATATACATGATAACTACCTACTGATAGACACTACATAGAGGAGGCCAGGCAAGCCAACGTGGTAAGATACAGTCTATATACATGATAACTACCTACTGATAGACACTACATAGAGGAGGCCAGGCAAGCCAACGTGGTAAGATACAGTCTATATACATGATAACTACCTACTGATAGACACTACATAGAGGAGGCCAGGCAAGCCAACGTGGTAAGATACAGTCTATATACATGATAACTACCTACTGATAGACACTACATAGAGGAGGCCAGGCAAGCCAACGTGGTAAGATACAGTCTATATACATGATAACTACCTACTGATAGACACTACATAGAGGAGGCCAGGCAAGCCAACGTGGTAAGATACAGTCTATATACATGATAACTACCTACTGATAGACACTACATAGAGGAGGCCAGGCAAGCCAACGTGGTAAGATACAGTCTATATACATGATAACTACCTACTGATAGACACTACATAGAGGAGGCCAGGCAAGCCAACGTGGTAAGATACAGTCTATATACATGATAACTACCTACTGATAGACACTACATAGAGGAGGCCAGGCAAGCCAACGTGGTAAGATACAGTCTATATACATGATAACTACCTACTGATAGACACTACATAGAGGAGGCCAGGCAAGCCAACGTGGTAAGATACAGTCTATATACAGTGCCTACATAAGGATTCCAGGCTCCCTTGATACTCTATATACATGACCTTTTGCTACATTTCAGGCCAGGCAACCATAAAGATACAAAACTGTATTTTTTAAGAATCAACAACAAGTGGGACATAATCATGAAGTGGAACATTTATTGGATATTTCAAACTTTTTAACAAATCAAAACTGAAGAAGGCCAGGCAAAACGTTATTCAGCTCCTTTACTTTCAGTGCAGCAAACTCTCCAGAAGTTCAGTGAGGCTCTCTGAATGATCAATGTTGACCTAAATGACTAATGATGATAAATACAATCCACCTGTGTGTAATCAAGTCTCTGTAAATGCACCTGCACTGTGATAGTCTCAGAGGTCCGTTAAAAGTGCAGAGAGCATCATGAAGAACAAGGAACACACCAGGCAGGTCCGAGATACTGAGTGAAGAAGTTTAAAGCCAATTTGGATACAAAACAGATCTTAAGCTTTAAACATCCCACTGAGCACTGTGAAGCATAATTTTGAAATGGAAGGAGTCTATCAGACCACTGCAAATCTACCAAGACCTGGCCAGCCCTCTAAACTTTCAGCTCATACAAGGAGAAGACTGATCAGAGATGCAGCCAAGAGGCCCATGATCACTCTGGATGAACTGCCTAGATAGATCTACAGCTGAGGTGGCCAGACTCTGTCCAAGGACAGATAATCAGTCGTATATTGCACAAACTACCTACTGATAGACCTTTATGGAAGAGGCAAGAAGCAAGCCATTTCTTAAAGATATCCATAAAAGTGTTGTTTAAAGTTTGCCATAAGCCACCTGGGAGACACACCAAACATGCGGAAGAAGGTGCTCTGGTCAGATGAAACCAAAATTGAACTTTTTGGCAGCAATGCAAAATGTTATGTTTGGCGTAAAAAGCAACACAGCACATCACCCTGAACCTACCATCCCCACTGATAGACAAACATGGTGGCCAGGCAGCATCATGGTTTGGGCCTGCTTTTCTTATAGCAGGGACAGGGAAGATGGTTAAAATGATGGGAAGATGGACAAGCCAACGTAGGACCATTCTGGAAGAAAACCTGATGGAGTCTGCAAAAGACCTGAGACTGGGACGGAGATTTGTCTTCCAACAAGGCAATGATAAAACATAAAGCAAACTCTACAATGGAATGGTTCAAAATAAACATATCCAGGTGTTAGAATGGCCAAGTCAAAGTCCAGACCTGAAGCCAACGTCTGTGGAAAGAACTGAAAGTCTATATACAAATAACTCCCATCTGATAGACCTACATAGAGCTCGGCTGTTTTGCAAGGAATGGGTAAGATACAGTCTATATGTAAAACTGATGGAGACATACCCCAAGCGACTTACAGCTGTAATCGCAGCAAAAGATGGCGCTACAAAGTATTAACTTAAGGTGGCTGAATAATTTTGCAGGCCCAAGCCAGTTTTTGATTTGTTAAAAAAGTTTGAAATATCCAATAAATGTCGTTCCACTTCATGATTGTGTCCCACTTGTTGTTGATTCTTCACAAAAAAATACAGTTTTATATCTTTATGTTTGAAGCCTGAAATGTGGCAAAAGGTCGCAAAGTTCAAGGGGGCCGAATACTTTCGCAAGGCACTGTACATGATAACTACCTACTGATAGACACTACATAGAGGAGGCCAGGCAAGCCAACGTGGTAAGATACAGTCTATATACATGATAACTACCTACTGATAGACACTACATAGAGGAGGCCAGGCAAGCCAACGTGGTAAGATACAGTCTATATACATGATAACTCCCTACTGATAGACACTACATAGAGGAGGCCAGGCAAGCCAACGTGGTAAGATACAGTCTATATACATGATAACTCCCTACTGATAGACACTACATAGAGGAGGCCAGGCAAGCCAACGTGGTAAGATACAGTCTATATACATGATAACTACCTACTGATAGACACTACATAGAGGAGGCCAGGCAAGCCAACGTGGTAAGATACAGTCTATATACATGATAACTACCTACTGATAGACACTACATAGAGGAGGCCAGGCAAGCCAACGTGGTAAGATACAGTCTATATACATGATAACTACCTACTGATAGACACTACATAGAGGAGGCCAGGCAAGCCAACGTGGTAAGATACAGTCTATATACATGATAACTACCTACTGATAGACACTACATAGAGGAGGCCAGGCAAGCCAACGTGGTAAGATACAGTCTATATACATGATAACTACCTACTGATAGACACTACATAGAGGAGGCCAGGCAAGCCAATATGGTAAGATACAGTCTATATACATGATAACTACCTACTGATAGACACTACATAGAGGAGGCCAGGCAAGCCAATATGGTAAGATACAGTCTATATACATGATAACTACCTACTGATAGACACTACATAGAGGAGGCCAGGCAAGCCAATATGGTAAGACACTCACTCTGTCACACACAGTCCTTTTGTCAAATGCTCCTCTGTGAACGCTGTGCCTTGTTTATCTGTTGTCATAAGAGGAAATGGGAAACAGACAGAGCTTAACTGACCGTCCCTCCTCAAATACTTTATGAGCAGGCAATTATGAGGTCCCCTCTGCTGAGAAACAATGGGTCCTTTGGTAGTTCCTGTAGTTCTTCTGTGTTTTACCGTTTTAGAAAGGGGGGAGAGGTGCAGTATGGGTCTGCCTGTGTGTCACAGTGTCAATGGTCTGGTTGTCTTCAATCAGAACACACTATTCCAGTTGTATACACTATTCCAGTTATATACACTATTCCAGTTTTATTCCAGTTATATACACCATTCCAGTTATATACACTATTCCAGTTGTATACACTATTCCAGTTATATACACTATTCCAGTTTTATTCCAGTTATATACACCATTCCAGTTATATACACTATTCCAGTTTTATTCCAGTTATCTACACTATTCTAGTTTTATTCCAGTTATATACACTATTCCAGTTGTATACACTATTCCAGTTATATACACTATTCCAGTTATATACACTATTCCAGTTGTATACACTATTCCAGTTGTATACACTATTCCAGTTATATGCACTATTCCAGTTATATACACTATTCCAGTTATATACACTATTCCAGTTGTATACACTATTCCAGTTATATACACTATTCCAGTTATATACACAATTCCAGTTGTATACACTATTCCAGTTATATACACAATTCCAGTTGTATGGCCCTCACCATGTTCTCCATCAGACTAGTAGTGTTCATTCCCTATCCTGACTGGTTCAAAGTCTAATGCCTAGGAGCTACTGCTCTGTAAATCTACAGATTAGGTTCCTGTAAAACCTTTTTCCTGGTTTTCCTCTGAGATGTTTGTTTCTGAGCAGGCTTTTTCCTCAGCGAGGAAATGAAATGTGATAAGAGTGGTGAAGGGGACAGACATGAAGGATGTGGTACTGAGGGATGTTTTGGTCCTGTACCACATGAACTACAGTACTGAGGGATGTTTTGGTCCTGTACCACATGAACTACAGTACTGAGGGGATGTTTTGGTCCTGTACCACATGAACTACAGTACTGAGGGATGTTTTGGTCCTGTACCACATAGACCATGAACTACAGTACTGAGGATGGTACCACATGAACTACAGTACTGAGGGATGTTTTGGTCCTGTACCACATGACCATGTTTTGAACTACAGTACTGAGGGATGTTTTGGTCCTGTACCACATGAACTACAGTACTGAGGGGATGTTTTGGTCCTGTACCACATGAACTACAGTACTGAGGGATGTTTTGGTCCTGTACCACATGAACTACAGTACTGAGGGGATGTTTTGGTCCTGTACCACATGAACTACAGTACTGAGGGGATGTTTTGGTCATGTACCACATGAACTACAGTACTGAGGGGATGTTTTGGTCCTGTACCACATAGACCATGAACTACAGTACTGAGGGATGTTTTGGTCCTGTACCACATAGACCATGAACTACAGTACTGAGACCTGTACCATGACCAGATGAACAGACTACAGTACTGAGGGATGTTTTGGTCCTGTACCACATAGACCATGAACTACAGTACTGAGGATGTTTTGGTCCTGTACCACATGACCATGAACTGTACTGAGGGATGTTTTGGTCCTGTACCACATGAACTACAGACTGAACTTTTGTACTGAATACTGATTTAAGCAGATGACCTTAAACATACAGTACTTTTTGAGCAAACTGGTTGTTTAAGAACCATATGACTTGCTACAGTATTGTATTCTTAACAGATTCATGCCAGCAGATTCATGAACAGATTTCAGTACTGAATAGTTTTGGGTGCCTGTACCACATAGATTTCATGAACAGAATCTGAATACTACAGATTTACATGCCTTATTTGATTCATCTGTTAGAATAGATTTGAGAAACTGATTGTCTGAGCAGATCCATGATTAGCTGCTCATATGATTCATGAACAGATTTCATGAGCAGATTCATGAGCAGATTTCATGAACAGATTCGTAAGCTGATTCATGAACAGATTTCATGAACAGAATCATGAGCAGATTCATGAACAGATTTCGTGAGCAGATTCATGAGCAGATTTCATGAGCAGATTCATGAGCAGATTTTATGAACAGATTTCATGAGCAGATTCATGAGCAGATTTCATGAACAGATTCGTAAGCTGATTCATAAGCAGATGAAAAAAAACATACAGTAAGAATATACAGTAGATGGTCTGTAAATAACTGATGTGAATATGTACAGAAAACCAAAGGAGAAAGTCTTCACAGTATATCTGGTTATTTGCCTCAATGGGCCCTGGTCAAAAGTAGTGCACTAAATAGGGAATAGGGTGCCTTTTGGTACGCGTAATAGATGTCCTTTACAATACAGATCTAAGATCAGATTACATTTAGCCCCCATAGAGCTGTATCAATATAGGGTTGGAACATATCTGACCCTGTGTCTGAGGTATCAGTGATTAGTGGCAACTTCTGCCTACTGTATTCCACCCCCTCTGACCTATTACCACGAGACAGACATTTAGACAACTTCTGCCTACTGTATTCCCTCTGACTTATTACCACGAGACAGACATTTAGACAACTTCTGCCTACTGTATTCCACCCCCTCTGACCTATTACCACGAGACAGACATTTAGACAACTTCTGCCTACTGTATTCCCTCTGACCTATTACCACGAGACAGACATTTAGACAACTTCTGCCTACTGTATTCCCTCTGACCTATTACCACGAGACAGACATTTAGACAACTTCTGCCTACTGTATTCCCTCTGACCTATTACCACGAGACAGACATTTAGACAACTTCTGCCTACTGTATTCCCTCTGACCTATTACCACGAGACAGACATTTAGACAACTTCTGCCTACTGTATTCCATCCCCTCTGACCTATTACCACGAGACAGACATTTAGACAACTTCTGCCTACTGTATTCCCTCTGACCTATTACCACGAGACAGACATTTAGACAACTTCTGCCTACTGTATTCCCTCTGACCTATTACCACGAGACAGACATTTAGACAACTTCTACCTACTGTATTCCCTCTGACCTATTACCACGAGACAGACATTTAGACAACTTCTGCCTACTGTATTCCCTCTGACCTATTACCACGAGACAGACATTTAGACAACTTCTGCCTACTGTATTCCCTCTGACCTATTACCACGAGACAGACATTTAGACAACTTCTACCTACTGTATTCCCTCTGACCTATTACCACGAGACAGACATTTAGACAACTTCTGCCTACTGTATTCCCTCTGACCTATTACCACGAGACAGACATTTAGACAACTTCTGCCTACTGTATTCCCTCTGACCTATTACCACGAGACAGACATTTAGACAACTTCTACCTACTGTATTCCCTCTGACCTATTACCACGAGACAGACATTTAGACAACTTCTGCCTACTGTATTCCCTCTGACCTATTACCACGAGACAGACATTTAGACAACTTCTGCCTACTGTATTCCCTCTGACCTATTACCACGAGACAGACATTTAGACAACTTCTGCCTACTGTATTCCCTCTGACTTATTACCACGAGACAGACATTTAGACAACTTCTGCCTACTGTATTCCCTCCCCTCTGACCTATTACCACGAGACAGACATTTAGACAACTTCTGCCTACTGTATTCCCTCTGACTTATTACCACGAGACAGACATTTAGATCTGAGTAATTTAGCAGATGTTGTTATCCAGAGAGATGGATCAGTTCTCACTTCTCTATTCTAGCCAGTTGCATTGTCCTGCTGAACCACTAAGGCAGAAGTGAAAGTAGTGTGAAGTGCATAGTACTGTATTCTGCATTTAGCTTCTCACACTCAACACAGATCTGACTGGAAACACACTGATAAGACTCTCTATGTTCCAAATGGCACCATATCATTATTATTATTATTATAGTGCACTACCTTCTACCAGGACCCATAAGGCTCAGGTTAAAAGTAGTGCACGAAATAGGGAATAGGGTGCCAATTGGGACACAGTGGTTCCTTGTACCACCTGTGTAATGTATTCAGACTGTATTTAGGGCACATTCTATTACTACAGTGTGTTCTAGTCTACAGTTCTACCTCTGTGTTCTACACTCTTCAGTACTACCTCTGTGTTCTAGTCTACAGTTCTACCTCTGTGTTCTAGTCTACAACGCCTACTGTATTCTTCTACCTCTGTGTTCTTTACAATAGTGACTCTGGACAGTCTACAATAGCCATAAGACTTTACAATAGTGCATCTAAATCTTTTAAGGGGGTGAGTTCTACCTACCTTATTACCTCTGTGTTCTAGTCTACAGTTCTACCTCTGTGTTCTAGTCTACAGTTCTACCTCTGTGTTCTAGTCTACAGTTCTACCTCTGTGTTCTAGTCTACAGTTCTACCTCTGTGTTCTAGTCTACAGTACTACCTCTGTGTTCTAGTCTACAGTTCTACCTCTGTGTTCTAGTCTACAGTTCTACCTCTGTGTTCTACTCTACAGTTCTACCTCTGTGTTCTACTCTACAGTTCTCCCTCTGTGTTCTACTCTACAGTTCTACCTCTGTGTTCTACTCTATAGTTCTACCTCTGTGTTCTAGTCTACAGTTCTACCTCTGTGTTCTAGTCTACAGTACTACCTCTGTGTTCTAGTCTACAGTTCTACCTCTGTGTTCTAGTCTACAGTTCTACCTCTGTGTTCTAGTCTACAGTACTACCTCTGTGTTCTAGTCTACAGTTCTACCTCTGTGTTCTAGTCTACAGTTCTACCTCTGTGTTCTAGTCTACAGTTCTACCTCTGTGTTCTAGTCTACAGTTCTACCTCTGTGTTCTAGTCTACAATTCTACCTCTGTGTTCTAGTCTACAGTTCTACCTCTGTGTTCTAGTCTACAGTTCTACCTCTGTGTTCTAGTCTACAGTTCTACCTCTGTGTTCTAGTCTACAGTTCTACCTCTGTGTTCTAGTCTACAGTTCTACCTCTGTGTTCTAGTCTACAGTTCTACCTCTGTGTTCTAGTCTACAGTTCTACCTCTGTGTTCTACTCTACAGTTCTACCTCTGTGTTCTAGTCTACAGTTCTACCTCTGTGTTCTACTCTACAGTTCTACCTCTGTGTTCTACTCTACAGTTCTACCTCTGTGTTCTACTCTACAGTTCTACCTCTGTGTTCTAGTCTACAGTTCTACCTCTGTGTTCTACTCTACAGTTCTACCTCTGTGTTCTACTCTACAGTTCTACCTCTGTGTTCTACTCTACAGTTCTACCTCTGTGTTCTACTCTACAGTTCTACCTCTGTGTTATATTCATCCATAAGAACTCATGGCTTCATTATAAACACCTTGTTGGTCATCAGTTTGTCAATGGCCCAATGCAGATAACAACATCAACAAATACCTAATTAGACCTAATGCTTTCTAATAAACGGGAGAGAATGATCAAACTATTGATAACTGAGATCAGATCGTAATTTAACTGTGATTGCAAGACAAAACAGAGTTTCAATTTAAATACTTGTGAGGTAACAACAACGCTCACTAACTTAAAAATAAAACTATACTAAGACAATAACATGTAAGAGAAATAATAACCTACCTTGGTTAAATGACAGCCTGGTAAAATCAGGGTCTAATAGAAAGGAAGAAATCACTAAAAACATGTGGACAGAAATCTGTTCAGAGAGCTGAGAGACAAGGTCATCTCCAGCTACAAGGTCATCTCCAGCTACAAGGTCATCTCCAGCTACAAGGTCATCTCCAGCTACAAGGTCATCTCCAGCTACAAGGTCATCTCCAGCTAAGACAATCAACAGACAACTTCTTCATAAATGAGGTGAAAGGTGATTTGGAAAAACAGACAGCTTAACAGGAAAGACACATTTAAGGGAGATATACAACTGGAAGGTGATGGAAGATTGATAGAGGATAGCTACTCTCTAGCCACTATTTGAATCATTTCTTTATTCAGTTTACAGTGAGATCACTATGTATCACCCAATGTGGTGACTTTTTCCACAATGTTTGATATGATTCCAACGACTGAATCAGGCCCCTCCCTCAGTAGCTCCCTCAGTAGCTACACGAGAGAGAAAACCAACTAGGACATAGGTGACATGATGACTGGGCCTGAGCCTTCACCACCTGACGTTAGTGATATAATTATACCATGAGCAGATAGCTCTCCTGTCACACTAAGACCTGTCCTACAGGAACATTCTTGACTAAGGCTCTTTCTTAATCTTTCCTTGATTCCTCACATCCTCGCCTCCTTCCTCAACTCCATTGTAAATAACCCTGCTGTTTTCTATCTCTCCAGGTGGGTCTGATGAGGAATGGCCGACTGTTGGCCGAGGGACATCCAGAAACCATGATGAAACAGCACAATGCACCGGTGAGTACCCTACAACAGAGTGGACTGCTGACGGAGTAGACTGCTGACGGAGTAGACTGCTGACAGGGTGGACTGCTGACGGAGTACCCTACAACAGAGTGGACTGCTGACGGAGTAGACTGCTGACGGAGTGGACTGCTGACGGAGTAGACTGCTGACGGAGTGGACTGCTGACGGAGTAGACTGCTGACGGAGTAGACTGCTGACGGAGTGGACTGCTGACGGAGTGGACTGCTGACGGAGTAGACTGCTGACGGAGTGGACTGCTGACGGAGTGGACTGCTGACAGGTGGACTGCTGACGGAGTGGACTGCTGACGGAGTAGACTGCTGACGGTGGACTGCTGACGGAGTAGACTGCTGACGGAGTGGACTGCTGACAGGGTAGACTGCTGACGGAGTAGACTGCTGACGGGTGGACTGCTGGAGTACTACTGCTGGACGGAGTAGACTGCTGACGGAGTAGACTGACGTGGGACTGCTGACGGAGTAGACTGCTGACGGAGTAGACTGCTGACAGGGTGGACTGCTGACGGAGTAGACTGCTGACGGAGTGGACTGCTGACGGAGTAGACTGCTGACGGAGTGGACTGCTGACGGAGTGGACTGCTGACGGAGTGGACTGCTGACGGAGTAGACTGAGTGGACTGCTGACAGGATGGACTGCTGACGGAGTAGACTGCTGACGGAGTAGACTGCTGACGGGGTGGACTGCTGACGGAGTGGACTGCTGACGGAGTGGACTGCTGACAGGAGTGGACTGCTGACAGGGTGGACTGCTGACAGAGTAGACTGCTGACGGAGTGGGCTGCTGACGGAGTGGACTGAGTGGACTGCTGATGGAGTGGACTACTGACGGAGTAGACTGAGTGGACTGCTGACAGAGAGGACTACTGACGGAGTGGACTGTTGACAGGGTGGACTGCTGACAGAGTAGACTGCTGACAGAGTAGACTGCTGACAGGGTGGACTGCTGACAGAGTAGACTGCTGACAGGGTGGACTGCTGACAGAGTAGACTGCTGACGGAGTGGACTGCTGACAGAGTGGACTGGTGACGGAGTGGACTGGTGACGGAGTGGACTGCTGACGGAGTGGACTGCTGACGGAGTGGACTGCTGACGGAGTGGACTGCTGACGGAGTGGACTGCTGACAGAGTGGACTGCTGACGGAGTGGACTGCTGACGGAGTGGACTGCTGACGGAGTGGACGGAGTGGACTGCTGACGGGGTGGACTGCTGACGGAGTGGACTGCTGACGGGTGGACTGCTGACGGAGTGGACTGCTGACGGAGTGGACTGCTGACGGAGTGGACTGCTGACGGAGTGGACTGCTGACGGAGTGGACTGCTGACAGGAGTGGACTGCTGACGGAGTGGACTGCTGACGGAGTGGACTGCTGACGGAGAGTGGACTGCTGACGGAGTGGACTGCTGACGGAGTGGACTGCTGACGGAGTGCTGACGGAGTGGACTGCTGACAGAGTGGACTGCTGACGGAGTGGACTGCTGACGGAGTGGACTGCTGACGGAGTGGACTGCTGACGGAGTGGACTGCTGACAGGGTGGACTGCTGACAGAGTAGACTGCTGACGGAGTGGGCTGCTGACGGAGTGGACTGAGTGGACTGCTGATGGAGTGGACTACTGACGGAGTAGACTGAGTGGACTGCTGACAGAGAGGACTACTGACGGAGTGGACTGTTGACAGGGTGGACTGCTGACAGAGTAGACTGCTGACAGAGTAGACTGCTGACAGGGTGGACTGCTGACAGAGTAGACTGCTGACAGGGTGGACTGCTGACAGAGTAGACTGCTGACGGAGTGGACTGCTGACGGAGTGGACTGGTGACGGAGTGGACTGGTGACGGAGTGGACTGCTGACGGAGTGGACTGCTGACGGAGTGGACTGCTGACGGAGTGGACTGCTGACAGGAGTGGACTGCTGACGGAGTGGACTGCTGACGGAGTGGACTGCTGACGGGGACTGCTGATGGACTGCTGACGGAGTGGACTGCTGGACTGGAGTGGACTGCTGACGGAGTGGACTGCTGGACTGGGAGTGGACTGCTGACTGGACTGGACGGGGTGGACTGCTGACGTGGACTGCTGACAGGGTGGACTGGACGGGGTGGACTGAGTGGACTACTGGTGGACTGCTGACAGAGTGGACTGCTGACGGAGTGGACTGCTGACGGGGTGGACGGAGTGGACTGCTGACGGAGTGGACTGCTGACTGCTGACGGAGTGGACTGCTGACAGAGTGGACTGCTGACGAGTGGACTGCTGACGGGTGGACTGGACAGAGTGGACTGCTGAGTGGACTGCTGACGGAGTGGACTGCTGACAGAGTGGACTGCTGACGGGGTGGACGGAGTGGACTACTGACAGAGTGGACTGCTGACGGAGTGGACTGCTGACAGAGTTGACTGCTGACGGAGTGGACTGCTGACAGAGTGGACTACTGACGGAGTGGACTGCTGACGGAGTGGACTGCTGACGGAGTGGACTGCTGACAGAGTGGACTGCTGACGGAGTGGACTGCTGACAGAGTGGACTGCTGACAGAGTTGACTGCTGACAGAGTGGACTGCTGACAGACTGACTGCTGACGGAGTTGACTGGACTGCTGACAGAGTGGACTGCTGACAGAGTGGACTGACTGGACTGCTGATTGGACTGCTGACGGGTGGAGCTGGCGGACTGGACTGCTGACGGAGTGGACTGCTGACAGTGGACTTGACGGAGTGGACTGCTGACGGAGTGGACTGCTGACGGAGTGGACTGCTGGAGGACTGGACGGGTGGACTGGACTGCTGACTGACGGAGTACTGGACTGCTATCAGTGTTCTACGGAGTTTGTGAAGTGTTAACATGTGTTGACTGACAGAGTTGATGACTTACCAGTTTTAACTCTTGACTGGGTGGACTGCTTGCCTTTGTGTCCAGTTTATTTTTTCAGTTTGCTAACAGTAACCCTTTATCTGCTGACTAGACAACAGTAACCCTTTATCACCACTAGACAACAGTAACCCTTTATCACCACTGACAACAGTAACCCTTTATCACCACTGACACTGACAGTAACCCTTTATCACCACTAGACAGTAACCCTTTACTCACTAGACAACAGTAACCCTTTATCACCACTGACAGTAACCCTTTATCACCACTAGACAACAGTAACCCTTTATCACCACTAGACAACAGTGGACTTTATCACCACTGACAACAGTGGACCCTTTATCACCACTAGACAACAGTAACCCTTTATCTGACAACAGTAACCCTTTATCACCACTAGACAACAGTAACCCTGATCACCACTGACAACAGTAACCCTTTATCACCACTAGACAACAGTAACCCTTTATCACCACTGGACAACAGTAACCCTTTATCACCACTAGACAACAGTGGACTGCTCACCACTAGACAACAGTAACCCTGATCACCACTGGACTACAGTAACCCTTTATCACCACTGACAACTAACCCTTTATCACCAGTTAGACAACAGTAACCCTTTGTCACCACTAGACTACAGTAACCCTTTATCACCACTAGACAACAGTAACCCTGGACTGTATCACCACTAGACAACAGTAACCTTTATCACCACTAGACAACAGTAACCCTTTATCACCACTAGACAACAGTAACCCTTTATCACCACTAGACAACAGTAACCCTTTATCACCACTAGACAACAGTAACCCTTTATCACCACTAGACAACAGTAACCCTTTATCACCACTAGACAACAGTAACCCTTTATCACCACTAGACAACAGTAACCCTTTATCACCACTAGACAACAGTAACCCTTTATCACCACTAGACAACAGTAACCCTTTATCACCACTAGACAACAGTCATGTTAACTCTAACCTGTTATCACCACTAGACAACAGTAACCCTTTATCACCACTAGACAACAGTAACCCTTTATCACCACTAGACAACAGTAACCCTTTATCACCACTAGACAACAGTAACCCTTTATCACCACTAGACAACAGTAACCCTTTATCACCACTAGACAACAGTAACCCTTTATCACCACTAGACAACAGTAACCCTTTATCACCACTAGACAACAGTCCTGTTAACAGTAACCCTTTATCACCACTAGACAACAGTAACCCTTTATCACCACTAGACAACAGTAACCCTTTATCACCACTAGACAACAGTAACCCTTTATCACCACTAGACAACAGTAACCCTTTATCACCACTAGACAACAGTAACCCTTTATCACCACTAGACAACAGTCCTGTTAACAGTAACCCTTTATCACCACTAGACAACAGTAACCCTTTATCACCACTAGACAACAGTAACCCTTTATCACCACTAGACAACAGTAACCCTTTATCACCACTAGACAACAGTCCTGTTAATAGTAACCCTTTATCACCACTAGACAACAGTAACCCTTTATCACCACTAGACAACAGTAACCCTTTATCACCACTAGACAACAGTCCTGTTAACAGTAACCCTTTATCACCACTAGACAACAGTAACCCTTTATCACCACTAGACAACAGTCCTGTTAACAGTAACCCTTTATCACCACTAGACAACAGTAACCCTTTATCACCACTAGACAACAGTCCTGTTAACAGTAGCCCTACATTGACCCTATTGCCTCCTACCACCCACCCACTGTAGACTCCTTCAGCTATGTGAGACGTCTGACTGTGTTGACTGCTTTCTGTGTTGACTGCTTTCTGTGTTGACCACTGATCATATAAACCCTTGACTGTGTTATCTGTGTGTTCAATTGACTGTGTTGTCTATCTCCTCTACTGCCCCATCCACCCACTGCAGACCCTGGAGAAAGCCTTCCTGCAGCTGTGTGAGACCTCAGACCAGGTGGGCTCCAAACACAGCACCTCCCCTCTGGGCGGGGTCCTAGAGAGCAGCCAATCATTCGAGAGCGGCCGGGACGAGAGTCTACCAATCCTGGGAGCCGGATCGGGACCAGTAGAAGAGCTGCCCAAATACTCAGGTAAATGTAGGGTTGTATGGACACTACACTGTATATACTCAGGTAAATGTAGGGTTGTATAGACACTACACTGTATATACTCAGGTAAATGTAGGGTTGTATGGACACTATACTGTATATACTCAGGTAAATGTAGGGTTGTATGGACACTACACTGTATATACTCAGGTAAATGTAGGGTTGTATAGACACTACACTGTATATACTCAGGTAAATGTAGGGTTGTATGGACACTACACTGTATATACTCAGGTAAATGTAGGGTTGTATAGACACTACACTGTATATACTCAGGTAAATGTAGGGTTGTATGGACACTACACTGTATATACTCAGGTAAATGTAGGGTTGTATAGACACTACACTGTATATACTCAGGTAAATGTAGGGTTGTATGGACACTACACTGTATATACTCAGGTAAATGTAGGGTTGTATAGACACTACACTGTATATACTCAGGTAAATGTAGGGTTGTATGGACACTACACTGTATATACTCAGGTAAATGTAGGGTTGTATAGACACTACACTGTATATACTCAGGTAAATGTAGGGTTGTATGGACACTACACTGTATATACTCAGGTAAATGTAGGGTTGTATAGACACTACACTGTATATACTCAGGTAAATGTAGGGTTGTATAGACACTACACTGTATATACTCAGGTAAATGTAGGGTTGTATGGACACTATACTGTATATACTCAGGTAAATGTAGGGTTGTATGGACACTATACTGTATACACTCAGGTAAATTGCTGAACATTGCAGCTTAAACTGTGTGTGTGTGTGTGTGTGTGTGTGTGTGTGTGTGTGTGTGTGTGTGTGTGTGTGTGTGTGTGTGTGTGTGTGTGTGTGTGTGTGTGTGTGTGTGTGTGTGTGTGTAGCGGACTGGAAGGTACGAGTCAGGCATGTGATGCCAAAGTGGAGGAACATCGCAGCTCTGATTATCAAGACCACGGTGCGGATGAAGAGAATGCCAGGGTGAGGATGATGATGGTGGTGGTAGTGATGATGATAGTGATTTTGGTGGTGGTGGTGATGATGAAGGGTGGTGATGGTGGTGAGGATTATGATGGTTGTGGTGGTGATGATGATGAAGGGTGATGGTGTTTATGAGGATGATAACGATTATAATGATGGTGGTGGTGAGGATGATGATGAGGAGGAGGCAGAGGATGATGACGAAGAGGAGTAGTAGTAGAATGAGAATGAAAGATTTCCAATAGTATTTGCCCCCTTGTCTGGTATCTGTCCAGGTCCCTATTTTTCCAGTTCCTGCTGCCAGTCACCAGATCTCTCTGATGTGTCTGGTATCTGTCCAGGTCCCTGTGTTTCCAGTTCCTTCTGCCAGTCATCCAGATCTCTCTGATGTGTCTGGTATCTGTCCAGGTCCCTATGTTTCCAGTTCCTTCTGCCAGTCATCCAGATCTCTCTGATGTGTCTGGTATCTGTCCAGGTCCCTATGTTTCCAGTTCCTTCTGCCAGTCATCCAGATCTCTCTGATGTGTCTGGTATCTGTCCAGGTCCCTATGTTTCCAGTTCCTTCTGCCAGTCATCCAGATCTCTCTGATGTGTCTGGTATCTGTCCAGGTCCCTGTGTTTCCAGTTCCTTCTGCCAGTCATCCAGATCTCTCTGATGTGTCTGGTATCTGTCCAGGTCCCTGTGTTTCCAGTTCCTGCTGCCAGTCATCCAGATCTCTCTGATGTGTCTGGTATCTGTCCAGGTCCCTATGTTTCCAGTTCCTTCTGCCAGTCATGCAGATCTCTCTGATGTGTCTGGTATCTGTCCAGGTCCCTGTGTTTCCAGTTCCTTCTGCCAGTCATCCAGATCTCTCTGATGTGTCTGGTATCTGTCCAGGTCCCTATGTTTCCAGTTCCTTCTGCCAGTCATCCAGATCTCTCTGATGTGTCTGGTATCTGTCCAGGTCCCTATGTTTCCAGTTCCTTCTGCCAGTCATCCAGATCTCTCTGATGTGTCTGGTATCTGTCCAGGTCCCTATGTTTCCAGTTCCTTCTGCCAGTCATCCAGATCTCTCTGATGTGTCTGGTATCTGTCCAGGTCCCTATGTTTCCAGTTCCTTCTGCCAGTCATCCAGATCTCTCTGATGTGTCTGGTATCTGTCCAGGTCCCTATGTTTCCAGTTCCTTCTGCCAGTCATCCAGATCTCTCTGATGTGTCTGTGTATCGGAGGAGACCCCAAAGAAATACAGGTGGCTGTGGTCAACAATGAGACCTCTTCCAGCTCCTATAGCCAATCCCTGCTCTCCTTCCTGGACAACTCCAGCGTGCAACAGGTACTGGACCAATCAACTGGGTGGCATTCATTATTGCATACCGTAGCAAAGCGTTTTGCCACGGAAAAGGAAAAACAAGCATTTCTTATTGGACAAGTTCAGGTAGTCCCTCCCTGTTTCAGTCTGGAGGCAAACTAAATGTCCGTTTGTTAGGTATTATGGGGTCAGACAGAGTTTGTTGTGGAGGAGGGGCACGACCTAAAAGAGGAAGTAAGAAGAGTTACACTCTACACTCAGTCCCTGTTTACCTCTAGGTAGCTGGTTTCACTTCTGGAGGAGGGGCACGACCTAAAAGAGGAAGTAAGAAGAGTTAAACTGTGTGTCTGTACACTCAGTCTGTTTACCTCCAAGGAAAAGCACGTAGGCTAGCTGGTTTCACTTCTGCTCTGTGCTGTGTGTCTTTAAAGCACGTCATTCTGTGTGTCTGTACAAAACACGTTCATGTGCTGTGTGTCTGTACAGAAACAAGCCAAGGAAAAGCACGTTCATGTGCTGTGTGTCTGTACAGAAACAAGCCAAGGAAAAGCACGTTCATGTGCTGTGTGTCTGTACAGAAACAAGCCAAGGAAAAGCACGTTCATGTGCTGTGTGTCTGTACAGAAACAAGCCAAGGAAAAGCACGTTCATGTGCTGTGTGTCTGTACAGAAACAAGCCAAGGAAAAGCACGTTCATGTGCTGTGTGTCTGTACAGAAACAAGCCAAGGAAAAGCACGTTCATGTGCTGTGTGTCTGTACAGAAACAAGCCAAGGAAAAGCACGTTCATGTGCTGTGTGTCTGTACAGAAACAAGCCAAGGAAAAGCACGTTCATGTGCTGTGTGTCTGTACAGAAACAAGCCAAGGACTTGTGTGTTTTGTTATTACAGTACGGCGAAACAGTTTGAGTATCTACCACACTGTCCTCCTGGTCAAAATCCCGTGAGCAAAATTACGTCTAAAAGATGTATAGAGTACCACATTATGAGTCATAATACCCATAAAACCTAGCGGTCAAACAGGGAAATGGTTCCAATCATTTTTCCACCATTCATTTTTCCCATAGTGGATTTTAGAAACACTTCGAATAAGGGCTGTGTTTCGTGTATTCTTACCCTGGGGTGACGTTTTGATAACTGTGTAAATATCTTTAGGACTTAAAAAAAAGAAATGTAACCTTTATTTAAACAAGGTGCATTTTTTCTTGCTTTGACTGTGATGTGTGATTGTTTATGTACCTTAGTTGAATGCTCTGACTGAAAGTCTCTCTGGATAAGAGCGTCTGCTGAATTACCAAAATGGAAATCTGAAAATGAACATTATTCTAATGAGCTCCGCCCCCAAATAAAAACCACATTTGATTGGTCTGAACCGGACCAAATCTTAACCAATTATAATGTCTGTTTCACAAGTTTGGACAGTACAATAGAGTACAGTGCAGTGCTGTACAGTACACTTTTTTTGGGACCAAATTGAGGCTGGACCAGATGTGTTTGGACGTTGAAATTAAGGCGTGTACAGAGGTGACCAGAAAACGTTGTCTGTGGTTGTTGAAATCAAAGCCAGGGCAGACGGACCAAATTTCAACATCATTTCAACATCAATGGACAAAGGCATTGGACCCTGCTCACTGGGAAGTAGTCCACTATATGGAGGAATAGGGTGTAACACTGTCCTGCTGGTCAGACTTAGTCCACTAGATGGAGGAATAGGGTGTAACACTGTCCTGCTGGTCAGACTTAGTCCACTAGATGGAGGAATAGGGTGTAACACTGTCCTCCTGGTCAGACTTAGTCCACTAGATGGAGGAATAGGGTGTAACACTGTCCTGCTGGTCAGACTTAGTCCACTAGATGGAGGAATAGGGTGTAACACTGTCCTCCTGGTCAGACTTAGTCCACTAGATGGAGGAATAGGGTGTAACACTGTCCTGCTGGTCAGACTTAGTCCACTAGATGGAGGAATAGGGTGTAACACTGTCCTGCTGGTCAGACTTAGTCCACTAGATGGAGGAATAGGGTGTAACACTGTCCTCCTGGTCAGACTTAGTCCACTATATGGAGGAATAGGGTGTAACACTGTCCTGCTGGTCAGTTAGTCCACTAGATGGAGGAATAGGGTGTAACACTGTCCCCCTGGTCAGACTTAGTCCACTAGATAGAGGAATAGGGTGTAACACTGTCCTGCTGGTCAGACTTAGTCCACTAGATGGAGGAATAGGGTGTAACACTGTCCTCCTGGTCAGACTTAGTCCACTAAATGGAGGAATAGGGTGTAACACTGTCCTGCTGGTCAGACTTAGTCCACTAGATGGAGGAATAGGGTGTAACACTGTCCTGCTGGTCAGACTTAGTCCACTAGATGGAGGAATAGGGTGTAACACTGTCCTGCTGGTCAGACTTAGTCCACTAGATGGAGGAATAGGGTGTAACACTGTCCTGCTGGTCAGACTTAGTCCACTAGATGGAGGAATAGGGTGTAACACTGTCCTCCTGGTCAGACTTAGTCCACTAGATGGAGGAATAGGGTGTAACACTGTCCTCCTGGTCAGACTTAGTCCACTATATGGAGGAATAGGGTGTAACACTGTCCTCCTGGTCAGACTTAATCCACTAGACGGAGGAATAGGGTGTAACACTGTCCTCCTGGTCAGACTTAGTCCACTAGATGGAGGAATAGGGTGTAACATTGTCCTCCTGGTCAGACTTAGTCCACTAGATGGAGGAATAGGGTGTAACACTGTCCTCCTGGTCAGACTTAGTCCACTAGATGGAGGAATAGGGTGTAACACTGTCCTCCTGGTCAGACTTAGTCCACTAGATGGAGGAATAGGGTGTAACATTGTCCTCCTGGTCAGACTTAGTCCACTAGATGGAGGAATAGGGTGTAACATTGTCCTCCTGGTCAGACTTAGTCCACTAGATGGAGGAATAGGGTGTAACACTGTCCTCCTGGTCAGACTTAGTCCACTATATGGAGGAATAGGGTGTAACACTGTCCTGCTGGTCAGACTTAGTCCACTAGATGGAGGAATAGGGTGTAACACTGTCCTGCTGGTCAGACTTAGTCCACTAAATGGAGGAATAGGGTGTAACACTGTTCTGCTGGTCAGACTTAGTCCACTAGATGGAGGAATAGGGTGTAACACTGTCCTCCTGGTCAGACTTAGTCCACTAGATGGAGGAATAGGGTGTAACACTGTTCTGCTGGTCAGACTTAGTCCACTAGATGGAGGAATAGGGTGTAACACTGTCCTGCTGGTCAGACTTAGTCCACTAGATGGAGGAATAGGGTGTAACACTGTCCTCCTGGTCAGACTTAGTCCACTAAATGGAGGAATAGGGTGTAACACTGTCCTGCTGGTCAGACTTAGTCCACTAGATGGAGGAATAGGGTGTAACACTGTCCTGCTGGTCAGACTTAGTCCACTAGATGGAGGAATAGGGTGTAACACTGTCCTGCTGGTCAGACTTAGTCCACTAGATGGAGGAATAGGGTGTAACACTGTCCTGCTGGTCAGACTTAGTCCACTAGATGGAGGAATAGGGTGTAACACTGTCCTCCTGGTCAGACTTAGTCCACTAGATGGTGGAATAGGGTGTAACACTGTCCTGCTGGTCAGACTTAGTCCACTAGATGGAGGAATAGGGTGTAACACTGTCCTCCTGGTCAGACTTAGTCCACTAGATGGAGGAATAGGGTGTAACACTGTCCTGCTGGTCAGACTTAGTCCACTAGATGGAGGAATAGGGTGTAACACTGTCCTGCTGGTCAGACTTAGTCCACTAGATGGAGGAATAGGGTGTAACACTGTCCTCCTGGTCAGACTTAGTCCACTATATGGAGGAATAGGGTGTAACACTGTCCTGCTGGTCAGTTAGTCCACTAGATGGAGGAATAGGGTGTAACACTGTCCCCCTGGTCAGACTTAGTCCACTAGATAGAGGAATAGGGTGTAACACTGTCCTGCTGGTCAGACTTAGTCCACTAGATGGAGGAATAGGGTGTAACACTGTCCTCCTGGTCAGACTTAGTCCACTAAATGGAGGAATAGGGTGTAACACTGTCCTGCTGGTCAGACTTAGTCCACTAGATGGAGGAATAGGGTGTAACACTGTCCTGCTGGTCAGACTTAGTCCACTAGATGGAGGAATAGGGTGTAACACTGTCCTGCTGGTCAGACTTAGTCCACTAGATGGAGGAATAGGGTGTAACACTGTCCTGCTGGTCAGACTTAGTCCACTAGATGGAGGAATAGGGTGTAACACTGTCCTCCTGGTCAGACTTAGTCCACTAGATGGAGGAATAGGGTGTAACACTGTCCTCCTGGTCAGACTTAGTCCACTATATGGAGGAATAGGGTGTAACACTGTCCTCCTGGTCAGACTTAGTCCACTAGACGGAGGAATAGGGTGTAACACTGTCCTCCTGGTCAGACTTAGTCCACTAGATGGAGGAATAGGGTGTAACATTGTCCTCCTGGTCAGACTTAGTCCACTAGATGGAGGAATAGGGTGTAACACTGTCCTCCTGGTCAGACTTAGTCCACTAGATGGAGGAATAGGGTGTAACACTGTCCTCCTGGTCAGACTTAGTCCACTAGATGGAGGAATAGGGTGTAACATTGTCCTCCTGGTCAGACTTAGTCCACTAGATGGAGGAATAGGGTGTAACATTGTCCTCCTGGTCAGACTTAGTCCACTAGATGGAGGAATAGGGTGTAACACTGTCCTCCTGGTCAGACTTAGTCCACTATATGGAGGAATAGGGTGTAACACTGTTCTGCTGGTCAGACTTAGTCCACTAGATGGAGGAATAGGGTGTAACACTGTCCTGCTGGTCAGACTTAGTCCACTAGATGGAGGAATAGGGTGTAACACTGTCCTCCTGGTCAGACTTAGTCCACTAAATGGAGGAATAGGGTGTAACACTGTCCTGCTGGTCAGACTTAGTCCACTAGATGGAGGAATAGGGTGTAACACTGTCCTGCTGGTCAGACTTAGTCCACTAGATGGAGGAATAGGGTGTAACACTGTCCTGCTGGTCAGACTTAGTCCACTAGATGGAGGAATAGGGTGTAACACTGTCCTCCTGGTCAGACTTAGTCCACTAGATGGAGGAATAGGGTGTAACACTGTCCTGCTGGTCAGACTTAGTCCACTAGATGGAGGAATAGGGTGTAACACTGTCCTGCTGGTCAGACTTAGTCCACTAAATGGAGGAATAGTGTGTAACACTGTTCTGCTGGTCAGACTTAGTCCACTAGATGGAGGAATAGGGTGTAACACTGTCCTCCTGATCAGACTTAGTCCACTATATGGAGGAATAGGGTGTAACACTGTCCTCCTGGTCAGACTTAGTCCACTAGATGGAGGAATAGGGTGTAACACTGTCCTCCTGGTCAGACTTAGTCCACTAGATGGAGGAATAGGGTGTAACATTGTCCTCCTGGTCAGACTTAGTCCACTATATGGAGGAATAGGGTGTAACATTGTCCTCCTGGTCATACTTAGTCCACTAGATGGAGGAATAGGGTGTAACATTGTCCTCCTGGTCAGACTTAGTCCACTAGATGGAGGAATAGGGTGTAACATTGTCCTCCTGGTCATACTTAGTCCACTAGATGGAGGAATAGGGTGTAACATTGTCCTCCTGGTCAGACTTAGTCCACTAGATGGAGGAATAGGGTGTAACACTGTCCTCCTGGTCAGACTTAGTCCACTAGATGGAGGAATAGGGTGTAACATTGTCCTCCTGGTCAGACTTAGTCCACTATATGGAGGAATAGGGTGTAACATTGTCCTCCTGGTCATACTTAGTCCACTAGATGGAGGAATAGGGTGTAACATTGTCCTCCTGGTCAGACTTAGTCCACTAGATGGAGGAATAGGGTGTAACATTGTCCTCCTGGTCATACTTAGTCCACTAGATGGAGGAATAGGGTGTAACATTGTCCTCCTGGTCAGACTTAGTCCACTATATGGAGGAATAGGGTGTAACACTGTCCTCCTGGTCAGACTTAGTCCACTAGATGGAGGAATAGGGTGTAACATTGTCCTCCTGGTCATACTTAGTCCACTAGATGGAGGAATAGGGTGTAACACTGTCCTCCTGGTCCGACTTAGTCCACTAGATGGAGGAATAGGGTGTAACACTGTCCTCCTGGTCAGACTTAGTCCACTAGATGGAGGAAAAGGGTGTAATTTAAGAACTAGCTATAGTCACTGATGGTGTCCCCTGTCCCTCCCTGCCCTAGGTGAACCTGTCCCATGCTGAGGCTTTTGCAGGGGCCTATAACGGAGAGTACTGGGCCGTCATCGGGTTTGGAAAGAATTTTACCAGCTACCTGACCAAGAGGTGAGACCTACCTCTGGACCTGTCTCTAGTCTAGTCTCATCTTCTTACCTTGTTCTTCTCTTCTCTTCTCTTCTCTTCTCTTCTCTTCTCTTCTCTTCTCCTGTCTTCTCTTCTGTTGATTTAATCAATTTTACAATAAGGCTGTAACGTAACAAAATGTAGAAAAAGAGAAGGGGTCTGAATAGTTTACCAAACGCACTGTAATGTTGCCAAGCAATAAAGTACTCATTTCTGTTCTGTGGTGTGTGTTGTATTATACAGGATCCTTACTGTATCATGTCTCTGTGGTGTGTGTTGTGTTATACAGGATCCTTACTGTATCATGTCTCTGTGGTGTGTGTTGTGTTATACAGGATCCTTACTGTATCATGTCTCTGTGGTGTGTGTTGTGTTATACAGGATCCTTACTGTATCATGTCTCTGTGGTGTGTTATACAGGATCCTTACTGTATCATGTCTCTGTGGTGTGTGTTGTATTATACAGGATCCTTACTGTATCATGTCTCTGTGGTGTGTTATACAGGATCCTTACTGTATCATGTCTCTGTGGTGTGTGTTGTATTATACAGGATCCTTACTGTATCATGTCTCTGTGGTGTTATACAGTGTTCATGTCTCTGTGGTGTGTGTTGTATTATACCTTAGTATCATGTCTCTGTGGTGTGTGTTGTATTATACAGGATCCTTACTGTATCATGTCTCTGTGGTGTGTGTTGTGTTATACAGGATCCTTACTGTATTATGTCTCTGTGGTGTGTGTTGTGTTATACAGGATCCTTACTGTATCATGTCTCTGTGGTGTGTGTTGTATTATACAGGATCCTTACTGTATCATGTCTCTGTGGTGTGTGTTGTGTTATACAGGATCCTTACTGTATTATGTCTCTGTGGTGTGTTATACAGGATGATCCAGAGGCAGGTCTCTAAGGAGGTGGTGGATGGAGGGTCGGTGCACGTCTGGTTGGACCTGACCAGTAAGCTTTCACTCCGCAGTCTGTTGGCATGTGACAGTGTTCCAGAATGTACCTTCAAATAGAGTAGAATATAATACTGCTAGAATAGAATAGATCTGAATAGAATAGAACACTGTTAGAATATAATATAATGCCGATAGAATATATCTGAATAGAATATAACACTGTTAGAATAGAATGCCATAGAATAGATCTGAATAGAACACTGTTAGAATAGATCTGAATAGAATAGAACACTGTTAGAATATAATATAATGCCGATAGAATAGATCTGAATAGAATAGAACACTGTTAGAATAGAATGCCATAGAATATATCTGAATAGAATAGAACACTGTTAGAATAGAATGCCATAGAATAGATCTGAATAGAACACTGTTAGAATAGATCTGAATATAATAGAACACTGTTAGAATATAATATAATGCCGATAGAATAGATCTGAATAGAATAGAACACTGTTAGAATAGAATGCAATAGAATAGATCTGAATAGAATAGAACACTGTTAGAATATAATATAATGCCGATAGAATATATCTGAATAGAATAGAACACTGTTAGAATAGAATAGATTTGAATAGAATAGAACACTGTTAGAATATAATGCCATAGAATAGATCTGAATAGAATAGAACACTGTTAGAATAGAATGCAATAGAATAGATCTGAATAGAATAGAACACTGTTAGAATATAATATAATGCCGATAGAATAGATCTGAATAGAATAGAACACTGTTAGAATAGAATGCCATAGAATATATCTGAATATAATAGAACACTGTTAGAATAGAATGCCATAGAATAGATCTGAATAGAATAGAACACTGTTAGAATAGAATAGATCTGAATAGAATAGAACACTGTTAGTAAGCTTTCACTCCGCAGTCTGTTGGCATGTGACAATGTGTGAAAGAATTCACCCTCAAAGAGACTAGAGTAGAATTATAATAGAATACTGGTACAATACAATACAATACAATACAATACAATACAATACAATACAATACAATACAATACAATGGAATAGATACGTTGTGTGTGGAAATGACCACTAGGTGGTAGTGTAACTGTGTGGGTCTTCTGAATGATGGTTTATATGATGGAGATTGGAAAAGGCATTTTAATGATGATTCATCTTGAGACGTTTTTTTAATGTTTATTAAATTGATCAATCAAAAGTGTTTTTTTCAAGCGATAATAGACTTGATAATGATGCCATTGTTTTCACCTCGTAGTGTGTTTTTGTCACCAGATCAACAGATCGCCATGATGCTTCAGAAGAAACTAGCAGATGCCTTTGAGGTACAACCAGAGTTCCCTGTTGTTTGTTTAATGGCGCCGTCCGGCTTTCAAAACCTTACTCATACAGATGATATCTTTATCTAGTGTAATACACACTGACTGCATGGCAACAGGGTCTTTCTCTTTTCTACTCATCTGGACTGTTGAGGTGCAGCCCAGCTGTTGAAGTAGCTTGTTCAGACTGTTGAGGTGCAGCCCAGCTATTGAAGTAGCGTGTTCAGACTGTTGAGGTGCAGCCCAGCTGTTGAAGTAGCTTGTTCAGACTGTTGAGATGCAGCCCAGCTGTTGAAGTAGCTTGTTCAGACTGTTGAGATGCAGCCCAGCTGTTGAAGTAGCTTGTTCAGACTGTTGAGATGCAGCCCAGCTGTTGAAGTAGCGTGTTCAGACTGTTGAGATGCAGCCCAGCTGTTGAAGTAGCGTGTTCAGACTGTTGAGATGCAGCCCAGCTGTTGAAGTAGCGTGTTCAGACTGTTGAGATGCAGCCCAGCTGTTGAAGTAGCTTGTTCAGACTGTTGAGTTGCAGCCCAGCTGTTGAAGTAGCTTGTTCAGACTGTTGAGATGTAGCCCAGCTATTGAAGTAGCGTGTTCAGACTGTTGAGATGTAGCCCAGCTATTGAAGTAGCTTGTTCAGACTGTTGAGGTGCAGCCTAGCTGTTGAAGTAGCTTGTTCAGACTGTTGAGTTGCAGCCCAGCTGTTGAAGTAGCTTGTTCAGACTGTTGAGATGTAGCCCAGCTATTGAAGTAGCGTGTTCAGACTGTTGAGATGTAGCCCAGCTATTGAAGTAGCTTGTTCAGACTGTTGAGGTGCAGCCTAGCTGTTGAAGTAGCTTGTTCAGACTGTTGAGTTGCAGCCCAGCTGTTGAAGTAGCGTGTTCAGACTGTTGAGATGTAGCCCAGCTATTGAAGTAGCGTGTTCAGACTGTTGAGATGCAGCCTAGCTGTTGAAGTAGCTTGTTCAGACTGTTGAGTTGCAGCCCAGCTGTTGAAGTAGCTTGTTCAGACTGTTGAGATGTAGCCCAGCTATTGAAGTAGCGTGTTCAGACTGTTGAGATGCAGCCCAGCTGTTGATAAAGATACATCCAGTAGTGAAGTGAAACAGTCTGTTCCCTCCTCAGGACTTCGTCCAGTATAAGATGGGGAGCATGTCTTACCTGGTCTCTCTTCCTGTCAAGGTAGGACAACAATAACCCCTTAAAACACTCACTGCACCCTTAAAGGCACCCTATTCCCATAAGGCTCTGGTCAAAAGTAGTGCACTATGTAGGGAATAGGGTGCTATTTGGGGATCACACTCTGTTGATAGTATTTTGCCATCCCCATCCACTAGCCTTGATGCTAACCTAGCTTCCTTATGCTATAGCAACATCTTGCCAAGACCATTGATTCTGACGAGGGCCATTGAAGGTTGAAACGTCATGATTTTAACTCAAATTAGATTAAGTATGAAGTTCTTAAATGTGAGCGAGAGTCGCACCTATTCCCTCTGAAAGACTGTGATGTAGCCTGTGTTATTGAATGTATAACCATGGTCCGTTCCACTTGTCCCTGATCAATACACAGATGCACACTGGGAGGAAAATATTCAACTGACTATTTCTCTTTGTCACGTTTCTCTTTCCAGTTTGAGGAGCCCATCTATGGCAGCATGAACTCAGACTTCACCACGTTTGTGACGCCAGGAGCCGTTCTGAGGTAGAGATTCAGTCCACGTCTGAACCTAGTCAGCTTTACTGAGACGAAGCTGTAGTTCTCTCTTTATCCTCTCTTTTCCTCCTTTCCTTGTCTCTCATATTTCCCCCTCCCTTCTGCTCTCTCTCCCCCCTCCCTTCTCTCTCTCCCCCCTCCCTTTGCTCTCTCCCCCTCCCTTCTCTCTCTCCCCCTCCCTTCTCTCTCTTACCCTCCCTTCTTTCTCCCCCTCCTCTCTCTCCCCCTCCCTTCTCTCTCTGCCCCTCCCCACTCTCACCCTTCATTCTCTCTCTCACACTCCCTTCTCTCTCTCACCCTCCCTTCTCTCTCCCCCCTCCCTCCTTCTCTCTCCCCCCTCCCTCCTTCTCTCTCCCCTCATTCTCTCCCTTCCCTTCTCTCTCTTACCCTCCCTTCTCTCTCTGCCCCTCCCCCCTCTCACCCTTCTTTCTCTCTCTCACACTCCCTTCTCTCTCCCTCCCTTCTCTCTCCCCCCTCCCTCCTTCTCTCTCCCCCCTCCCTCCTTCTCTCTCCCCTCATTCTCTCCCTTCCCTTCTTCTATCTCTCCTGCACACCTTCTCTCTCCCCCTCCCTTCTCCCTCATTCTTCCCTCCCTTCTCTCTCTACACAGCATCACGTTCTACCTGGCAGTGGGCTTGACGGCTCTGTCCTTCGTGATAGAGAGGAAGGAGGGACTAATGGACAGGTGCTGGGTTGCAGGTAAGAGGTTCATTAAGTGGATAACAGACTGTGTTCCAAATGGCACCCTATAATACCCTATTTAGTGCACTACTGTTGACAAGGGCCCAAGTGTCCCCAATGCCACCCTGTTATCTATATAGCGCACCGGACAAAACTAGTGCACTATATAGCCCCGGGGTATTCAACTCTTACCCTGCTGGTTTTCTGTTCTACCTGATCATTAATATCACCCACCTGGTGTCCCAGGTCTAAACCAGTCCCTGATTAGAGGGGAATCACCCACCTGTTGTCCCAGGTCTAAATCAGTCCCTGATTAGAGGGGAATCACCCACCTGGTGTCCCAGGTCTAAATCAGTCCCTGATTAGAGGGGAATCACCCACCTGGTGTCCCAGGTCAAAATCAGTCCCTGATTAGAGTGGAATCACCCACCTGGTGTCCCAGGTCTAAATCAGTCCCTGATTAGAGGGGAACAATGACAAAACACAGTGGAACTGGCTTGGATATAGGGAATATGGTTCCATTTTTAAATGCATTGACAGTTTGTGGTCATTATCTGTGTAGTGACCAGTACAGACCACTAGGGGGAGGTGGATTATCCTGACCAATAATCAGAAGATCTGGTTAAAATCACCATGGGCCATTTTGTCAGAACATTAAATGATCTTCTCCCCACCTTCTTCTTCCTTTTCTCCTGTCCCACTATTATCTCCCTCTCTCTCTCCCTCCCTTTCTCCTCTCCCCTCTATTTCACTCTCTCCTTTGTTCTCTCTCTCGCTGTCTCCTCTCCCTCTCTCTCTTTCCCTCTATTTCACTCTCTCCTTCGTTCTCTCTCTCCCTGTCTCCTCTCTCTCTCCCTCCCTTTCTCCTCTCCTCTATTTAACTCTCTCCTTCATTCTCTCTCCCTCCCTTTCTCCTCCTCTATTTAACTCTCTCCTTCGTTCTCTCTCTCTCTGTCTCCTCTCTCTCTCTCTCCCTCCCTTTCTCCTCTCCTCTATTTCACTCTCTCCTTCGTTCTCCTTCGTTCTCCTTCTCTCTGTCTCCTCTCTCTCTCCAGGTGTTAGTTCGTTGGAGACTGTGCTGGCCCATCTCATCTCCCAGCTGTTTGTCATCAGCATCCAGGTCATTCTACTACTGCTCTTAATGCTGCTCGTCTTCAAGGTAACACACACACACACGTAGACACACACACATACAAACACACACACACACACACACACACACACACACACACACACACACACACACACACACACACACACACACACAAGCACACACACACAGACACACACACACACACACACACACACACACACACACACACACACACACACACACACACACACACACACACACACACACACACACACACACACACACACACACACACACACACACACACACACACACAAGCACACAGACACACACACACATACACAGCAGCCTCCATCCGTCTTCATCAGCAAGGCTTATCATGACTCCTGAATGATTGAACATCCCTGTCTCATGTTCACTTCCCTGTGCCACTGGTGTTGTAGACACACTGAGCAGCACGGTGTGACTGTGGAGATGTATATATGGTGTTGTAAACACACTGAGCAGCACGGTGTGACTGTGGAGATGTATATATGGTGTTGTAAACACACTGAGCAGCACGGTGTGACTGTGGAGATGTATATATTGTGTTGTACACACACTGAGCAGCACGGTGTGACTGTGGAGATGTATATATTGTGTTGTACACACACTGAGCAGCACGGTGTGACTGTGGAGATGTATATATGGTGTTGTACTGAGCAGCAGGTGTGACTGTGGAGATGTATATATGGTGTTGTAGACACACTGAGCAGCACGGTGTGACTGTGGAGATGTATATATTGTGTTGTAAACACACTGAGCAGCACGGTGTGACTGTGGAGATGTATATATTGTGTTGTACACACACTGAGCAGCACGGTGTGACTGTGGAGATGTATATATTGTGTTGTACACACACTGAGCAGCACGGTGTGACTGTGGAGATGTATATATGGTGTTGTAAACACACTGAGCAGCACGGTGTGACTGTGGAGATGTATATATGGTGTTGTAAACACACTGAGCAGCACGGTGTGACTGTGGAGATGTATATATTGTGTTGTAAACACACTGAGCAGCACGGTGTGACTGTGGAGATGTATATATGGTGTTGTAAACACACTGAGCAGCACGGTGTGACTGTGGAGATGTATATATGGTGTTGTAAACACACTGAGCAGCACGGTGTGACTGTGGAGATGTATATATTGTGTTGTAAACACACTGAGCAGCACGGTGTGACTGTGAAGATGTATATATTGTGTTGTAAACACACTGAGCAGCACGGTGTGACTGTGGAGATGTATATATGGTGTTGTAAACACACTGAGCAGCACGGTGTGACTGTGGAGATGTATATATGGTGTTGTAAACACACTGAGCAGCAGGGTGTGACTGTGGAGATGTATATATTGTGTTGTAAACACACTGAGCAGCACTGTGTGACTGTGGAGATGTATATATGGTGTGGTGTAAACACACTGAGCAGCACGGTGTGACTGTGGAGATGTATATATGGTGTTGTAACACACTGAGCAGCAGGGTGTGACTGTGGAGATGTATATATTGTGTTGTAAACACACTGAGCAGCACGGTGTGACTGTGGAGATGTATATATGGTGTTGTAAACACACTGAGCAGCACGGTGTGACTGTGGAGATGTATATATGGTGTTGTAAACACACTGAGCAGCACGGTGTGACTGTGGAGATGTATATATGGTGTTGTACACTGAGCAACACACTGATGTAGCAGCACACTGAGCGGGTGTGACTGTGGAGATGTATATATTGTGTTGTACACACACTGAGCAGCACGGTGTGACTGTGGAGATGTATATATTGTGTTGTAAACACACTGAGCAGCACGGTGTGACTGTGGAGATGTATATATGGTGTTGTACACACACTGAGCAGCACGGTGTGACTGTGGAGATGTATATATTGTGTTGTAAACACACTGAGCAGCACGGTGTGACTGTGGAGATGTATATATTGTGTTGTACACACACTGAGCAGCACGGTGTGACTGTGGAGATGTATATATTGTGTTGTAAACACACTGAGCAGCACGGTGTGACTGTGGAGATGTATATATGGTGTTGTACACACACTGAGCAGCACGGTGTGACTGTGGAGATGTATATATTGTGTTGTACACACACTGAGCAGCACGGTGTGACTGTGGAGATGTATATATTGTGTTGTACACACACTGAGCAGCACGGTGTGACTGTGGAGATGTATATATTGTGTTGTACACACACTGAGCAGCACGGTGTGACTGTGGAGATGTATATATTGTGTTGTACACACACTGAGCAGCACGGTGTGACTGTGGAGATGTATATATGGTGTTGTACACACACTGAGCAGCACGGTGTGACTGTGGAGATGTATATATTGTGTTGTACACACACTGAGCAGCACGGTGTGACTGTGGAGATGTATATATGGTGTTGTACACACACTGAGCAGCACGGTGTGACTGTGGAGATGTATATATTGTGTTGTAAACACACTGAGCAGCACGGTGTGACTGTGGAGATGTATATATTGTGTTGTACACACACTGAGCAGCACGGTGTGACTGTGGAGATGTATATATTGTGTTGTACACACACTGAGCAGCACGGTGTGACTGTGGAGATGTATATATTGTGTTGTACACACACTGAGCAGCACGGTGTGACTGTGGAGATGTATATATTGTGTTGTAAACACACTGAGCAGCACGGTGTGACTGTGGAGATGTATATATGGTGTTGTAAACACACTGAGCAGCACGGTGTGACTGTGGAGATGTATATATGGTGTTGTACACACACTGAGCAGCACGGTGTGACTGTGGAGATGTATATATTGTGTTGTACACACACTGAGCAGCACGGTGTGACTGTGGAGATGTATATATGGTGTTGTACACACACTGAGCAGCACGGTGTGACTGTGGAGATGTATATATTGTGTTGTAAACACACTGAGCAGCACGGTGTGACTGTGGAGATGTATATATGGTGTTGTACACACACTGAGCAGCACGGTGTGACTGTGGAGATGTATATATGGTGTTGTACACACACTGAGCAGCACGGTGTGACTGTGGAGATGTATATATGGTGTTGTACACACACTGAGCAGCACGGTGTGACTGTGGAGATGTATATATGGTGTTGTAAACACACTGAGCAGCACGGTGTGACTGTGGAGATGTATATATTGTGTTGTACACACACTGAGCAGCACGGTGTGACTGTGGAGATGTATATATTGTGTTGTAAACACACTGAGCAGCACGGTGTGACTGTGGAGATGTATATATTGTGTTGTAAACACACTGAGCAGCACGGTGTGACTGTGGAGATGTATATATGGTGTTGTAAACACACTGAGCAGCACGGTGTGACTGTGGAGATGTATATATTGTGTTGTACACACACTGAGCAGCACGGTGTGACTGTGGAGATGTATATATTGTGTTGTACACACACTGAGCAGCACGGTGTGACTGTGGAGATGTATATATTGTGTTGTAAACACACTGAGCAGCACGGTGTGACTGTGGAGATGTATATATTGTGTTGTAAACACACTGAGCAGCACGGTGTGACTGTGGAGATGTATATATGGTGTTGTACACACACTGAGCAGCACGGTGTGACTGTGGAGATGTATATATGGTGTTGTAAACACACTGAGCAGCACGGTGTGACTGTGGAGATGTATATATTGTGTTGTAAACACACTGAGCAGCACGGTGTGACTGTGGAGATGTATATATTGTGTTGTAAACACACTGAGCAGCACGGTGTGACTGTGGAGATGTATATATTGTGTTGTAAACACACTGAGCAGCACGGTGTGACTGTGGAGATGTATATATGGTGTTGTAAACACACTGAGCAGCACGGTGTGACTGTGGAGATGTATATATGGTGTTGTAAACACACTGAGCAGCACGGTGTGACTGTGGAGATGTATATATGGTGTTGTAAACACACTGAGCAGCAGGGTGTGACTGTGGAGATGTATATATTGTGTTGTAAACACACTGAGCAGCACGGTGTGACTGTGGAGATGTATATATGGTGTTGTACACACACTGAGCAGCAGGGTGTGACTGTGGAGATGTATATATGGTGTTGTAAACACACTGAGCAGCACGGTGTGACTGTGGAGATGTATATATGGTGTTGTACACACACTGAGCAGCAGGGTGTGACTGTGGAGATGTATATATGGTGTTGTACACACACTGAGCAGCACGGTGTGACTGTGGAGATGTATATATGGTGTTGTAAACACACTGAGCAGCACGGTGTGACTGTGGAGATGTATATATGGTGTTGTAAACACACTGAGCAGCACGGTGTGACTGTGGAGATGTATATATGGTGTTGTAAACACACTGAGCAGCACGGTGTGACTGTGGAGATGTATATATGGTGTTGTAAACACACTGAGCAGCACGGTGTGACTGTGGAGATGTATATATGGTGTTGTAAACACACTGAGCAGCACGGTGTGACTGTGGAGATGTATATATGGTGTTGTAAACACACTGGAGACTGTGGAGATGTATATATTGTGTTGTACACACACTGAGCAGCACGGTGTGACTGTGGAGATGTATATATTGTGTTGTAAACACACTGAGCAGCACGGTGTGACTGTGGAGATGTATATATTGTGTTGTACACACACTGAGCAGCACGGTGTGACTGTGGAGATGTATATATTGTGTTGTACACACACTGAGGTGTGACAGATGTACGGTGTGACTGTGGAGATGTATATATTGTGTTGTAAACACACTGAGCAGCACGGTGTGACTGTGGAGATGTATATATTGTGTTGTACACACACTGAGCAGCACGGTGTGACTGTGGAGATGTATATATGGTGTTGTACACACACTGAGCAGCACGGTGTGACTGTGGAGATGTATATATTGTGTTGTAAACACACTGAGCAGCACGGTGTGACTGTGGAGATGTATATATTGTGTTGTACACACACTGAGCACGGTGTGACGGTGTGACTGTGGAGATGTATATATGGTGTTGTACACACACTGAGCAGCACGGTGTGACTGTGGAGATGTATATATGGTGTTGTAACACACTGAGCAGCACGGTGTGACTGTGGAGATGTATATATGGTGTTGTACACACACTGAGCAGCACGGTGTGACTGTGGAGATGTATATATTGTGTTGTAAACACACTGAGCAGCACGGTGTGACTGTGGAGATGTATATATGGTGTTGTAAACACACTGAGCAGCACGGTGTGACTGTGGAGATGTATATATGTGTTGTAAACACACTGAGCAGCACGGTGTGACTGTGGAGATGTATATATGGTGTTGTACACACACTGAGCAGCACGGTGTGACTGTGGAGATGTATATATTGTGTTGTACACACACTGAGCAGCACAGTGTGACTGTGGAGATGTATATATTGTGTTGTACACACACTGAGCAGCACGGTGTGACTGTGGAGATGTATATATGGTGTTGTAAACACACTGAGCAGCACGGTGTGACTGTGGAGATGTATATATGGTGTTGTAACACACACTGAGCAGGTTGTTGTACACGGTGTGACTGTGGAGATGTATATATGGTGTTGTACACACACTGAGCAGCACGGTGTGACTGTGGAGATGTATATATGGTGTTGTACACACACTGAGCAGCACGGTGTGACTGTGGAGATGTATATATGGTGTTGTAAACACACTGAGCAGCACGGTGTGACTGTGGAGATGTATATATTGTGTTGTACACACACTGAGCACTGTGGAGATGTATATATTGTGTTGTAAACACACTGGCAGCACGGTGTGACTGTGGAGATGTATATATGGTGTTGTAAACACACTGAGCAGCACGGTGTGACTGTGGAGATGTATATATGGTGTTGTAAACACACTGAGCAGCACGGTGTGACTGTGGAGATGTATATATTGTGTTGTACACACACTGAGCAGCACGGTGTGACTGTGGAGATGTATATATTGTGTTGTAAACACACTGAGCAGCACGGTGTGACTGTGGAGATGTATATATTGTGTTGTAAACACACTGAGCAGCACGGTGTGACTGTGGAGATGTATATATTGTGTTGTACACACACTGAGCAGCACGGTGTGACTGTGGAGATGTATATATTGTGTTGTACACACACTGAGCAGCACGGTGTGACTGTGGAGATGTATATATGGTGTTGTAAACACACTGAGCAGCACGGTGTGACTGTGGAGATGTATATATTGTGTTGTAAACACACTGAGCAGCACGGTGTGACTGTGGAGATGTATATATTGTGTTGTAAACACACTGAGCAGCACGGTGTGACTGTGGAGATGTATATATTGTGTTGTAAACACACTGAGCAGCACGGTGTGACTGTGGAGATGTATATATGGTGTTGTACACACACTGAGCAGCACAGTGTGACTGTGGAGATGTATATATTGTGTTGTACACACACTGAGCAGCAAGGTGTGACTGTGGAGATGTATATATTGTGTTGTACACACACTGAGCAGCACGGTGTGACTGTGGAGATGTATATATGGTTGTTGTACACACACTGAGCAGCACGGTGTGACTGTGGAGATGTATATATTGTGTTGTACACACACTGAGCAGCAAGGTGTGACTGTGGAGATGTATATATTGTGTTGTACACACACTGAGCAGCACGGTGTGACTGTGGAGATGTATATATGGTGTTGTACTGTGGAGACACACTGAGCAGCACGGTGTGACTGTGGAGATGTATATATGGTGTTGTACACACACTGAGCAGCACGGTGTGACTGTGGAGATGTATATATGGTGTTGTAAACACACTGAGCAGCACAGTGTGACTGTGGAGATGTATATATGGTGTTGTAAACACACTGAGCAGCACGGTGTGACTGTGGAGATGTATATATGGTGTTGTAAACACACTGAGCAGCAGGTGTGACTGTGGAGATGTATATATGGTGTTGTAAACACACTGAGCAGCACGGTGTGACTGTTGGAGATGTATATATGGTGTTGTACACACACTGAGCAGCACGGTGTGACTGTGGAGATGTATATATTGTGTTGTAAACACACTGAGCAGCACGGTGTGACTGTGGAGATGTATATATTGTGTTGTAAACACACTGAGCAGCACGGTGTGACTGTGGAGATGTATATATTGTGTTCTACACACACTGAACAGCACGGTGTGACTGTGGAGATGTATATATTGTGTTGTACACACACTGAGCAGCACAGTGTGACTGTGGAGATGTATATATGGTGTTGTACACACACTGAGCAGCACGGTGTGACTGTGGAGATGTATATATGGTGTTGTACACACACTGAGCAGCACGGTGTGACTGTGGAGATGTATATATTGTGTTGTAAACACACTGAGCAGCACGGTGTGACTGTGGAGATGTATATATGGTGTTGTACACACACTGAGCAGCACGGTGTGACTGTGGAGATGTATATATGGTGTTGTACACACACTGAGCAGCACGGTGTGACTGTGGAGATGTATATATTGTGTTGTACACACACTGAGCAGCACGGTGTGACTGTGGAGATGTATATATTGTGTTGTACACACACTGAGCAGCACGGTGTGACTGTGGAGATGTATATATGGTGTTGTAAACACACTGAGCAGCACGGTGTGACTGTGGAGATGTATATATGGTGTTGTAAACACACTGAGCAGCACGGTGTGACTGTGGAGATGTATATATGGTGGAGTGTTAGGGAATATGGGGGATAGTCAGGCAGAGATGTTGACTTGTAATGCAGAGTTGACTTCAAAAGCTCCTCTGTGGCTGCAGAACCCGAGTTCTGGCTTGCCTACTTCAATACCACACGGTACGGTACCCTGCATTACCTTATGTAGTGGTCCTACACCTCCATCTAGTGGCCGCTTGGTGGCATTACTGCACTGATACTGTAAATTGAGAAATAGTTCAGAAGAAGGGGAAGCAGGTCAAGTTTAATTAGTAAAATGTTGAAGGGACATTCTGTGTTTTCCACATCCATGTGTTTTATTTAAAAATGAATGATACACCCATGTTTTTTTGAAGAATATAACTGACTTGCCTAGTTTAAAAAATTAAATGTCTCACACACCAAACAATTAATGCTAAATGTCACCCAACAACAGTTCCATCCACGTGCCTATCGACAATCAATGGAGTCTGACGTTTCTATTCATCCGTTGACCTCAGGTTGACCTTTCCAGACCTGGGTTCAAATCTTTCACATTCTTTTACTTTCATTTTTCTAACACAGTGTTGAAGAAACGTTTTTAAATGTAATTACGCTGCCAGATTATATTGAGATTTATGGTAAAAAAAAAAAGAAAATCCAAGGTAGAGGAGAAAATAATGTGCCTATTTAAAAGCTATAAATTATAGCAACGTTTTATAAAATAAATAAAGTATCTCTCATGCTATAAAGGAGAAGCGTGACATTGATCCTTAAGAGGTTATTAAGAACAAATTCTTATTTTCAATGACGGCCTAGTGGGTTAACTGCCTGTTCAGGGGCAGAACGACAGATTTGTACCTTGTCAGCTCGGGGATTTGAACTTGCAACCTTGCGGTTACTAGTCCAACGCTCTAAAGCCTCTTGGGGCTAGGGGGCAGAATTTTCAGTTTTGGATAAATAGCGTGCCCAATTTCAACTTCCTGCTACTCATGCCAAGAATATCAGATATGCATAGTATATAGATTTGGATAGAAAACACTCTGAAGTTTCTAAAACTGTTTGAATGATGTCTGTGAGTATTTTTGTTCTGTTCAGATTTATTTTTCTCTCTCTGTTCCCTGAGTTGTAATTGCCCAGGGATATTTCTTAGGAACCTGTTTTCAGTTCCTACCGCTTCCACTGGATGTCACCAGTCTTTGGAATTTGGTTGAGGTTGTTCCTTTGTGCAATGAAGAAGTAGGCTAACTAGGAACTGGGTAACACTGTTGAGAGTTGCGCAAGACTTGAAAAGTAGCGCTGGTTTGTTGTCTTCCTGTATTGAACACAGATTGACCCGTCTACAATTTGATCGATTATTAACGTTTAAAAATACCTAAAGTTGTATTACAAAAGTAGTTTGAAATATTTTGGCCAAGTTTATAGGCAACTTTTGAAATATTTTGTAGTGACGTTGCGTTTTTTTGTAAGCTGTTTTTTTCTGGATCAAACGCGCTTTATAAATGGACATTTTGGATATATATGGATATTGGATATATATTATTATATTATTATTTATATATTATATATTATTATATATGGACGGAATTAATCGAACACAAGGACCAATTGTGATGTTTATGGGACATATTGGAGTGCCAACAAAATAAGCTTGTCAAAGGTAATGCATGTTTTATGTTTTATTTCAGCGTTTTGTGTAGCGCCTGCAGGGTTGTAATATGCTAACTCCTTTGATTACAGATGGTGCAGGCTATCAGATAATAGCTTCTTATGCTTTCGCCGAAAAACATTTTAAAAATCTGACATGTTGGCTGGATTCACAACGAGTGTAGCTTTAATTGAGTATCTTACATGTGAGATTTAATGAACGTTTGAATTTTATAGTATTTTATTTGAATCTGGCGCTCTGCCATTGGCCAGTTGAGACATTTGCGTCCCGCCTCTCCCTAACTTGGCTACCCTGCCGCCACATAGTCCAAAGAGGTGTCTGGAGTATATATTTCTATTCTTACCAGTACCTGAGTCCATCATCTCCAAGGATCACTACTGAATCACCACGACAACAGCCTTTGATTGCTGTGGCAACCGAGCAGCCATGTGCTTTCTCCCTGCAGTCTATTTTTACACCTTGTCAGTGGAGACATAGACACACACACACTCACATCCACATGCACACACACACGCACGCACACACACACACAGGTCTCTGTATTGTGACAATGTAACAGACACTATATCATTGAATAACATGCTCTTTCACCTTCCTCTCTCTTGTTACCTTCCCTCCTTTTCTGTCTTTCTCACTTTTTACTGTCTCCTCCCATCCAACATATTCTCTCTCTCTCTCTAATTCTCTCTCTCTCTCTCTCTCTCTCTCTCTCTCTCCTCCCCCCCCCCTCCACCTCCCTCCATCCCACCCATCTTTCCCTGGCATCTCCTCCACCTCTCCACCCTCCCTCCCCAGGCTCATCTGCCTCTCCCCTCCCTCCTCTGCCTCTCCCCCCACCCTCCTGTCCTTCTCCCCAACCTCTGCCTCTCCCCTCCTCTGCCTCTCCCCCAACCCATCTGCCTCCCCACCCCTCCTCCGCCTCCCCCCTCCCCCTCCCTCTGCCTCTCTCCCTCCCTCCAGATCCCTAATGAGGGGAGCCTGGTGTTGGTTATAGCTCTGATTGGGCTGCAGGGTGTGACTGGCATCTCCTTTGGTCTGGTCATCTCATCCGCCATCGATGACGAACAGAACGCCAACCAGGCTGCCCTTGGTATCTTCTACCCCAACCTCATCGTCAGTGGTACGTCCCACACTCACTGTCTTTTACCTCAACCTCATCATCAGTGGTACGTCCCACACACACACTCACACACTGTCTTTTACCTCAACCTCATCGTCAGTGGTACGTCACACACACACACTCACACACTGTCTTTTACCTCAACCTCATCATCAGTGGTACTTCACACACACACACACACACACACTGTCTTTTACCTCAACCTCATCATCAGTGGTACTTCACACACACACACTCACACACTGTCTTTTACCTCAACCTCATCGTCAGTGGTACGTCACACACACACACTCACACACTGTCTTTTACCTCAACCTCATCGTCAGTGGTACGTCACACACACACACTCACACACTGTCTTTTACCTCAACCTCATCGTCAGTGGTACGTCACACACACACACTCACACACTGTCTTTTACCTCAACCTCATCGTCAGTGGTACGTCACACACACACACTGTCTTTTACAACCTCACAGTGGTACACACACACACACACACACACACACACACACACACACACACACTCACACACTGTCTTTTACCTCAACCTCATCGTCAGTGGTACGTCACACACACCAAACCTGGGTTCAAATACATGTGTATTTGTTATTTAAATACTTATTTTCTGTGTATTTAATAACGTTGCCTGAATCACTTTCTGTTGAAAGTATTTGAAAGTGTTTTCGAATGATTTCCTATAAATAGTCTACTATTTGCAAGTTTTTTCAAAAACGATTTCCATATGCCTCGGTTAAATGCATGGGAGTGTTTGAGTATTTTCAGCTAATTGTCTTATCAATTACAAAATATCTCAATTATTCTAAATGTCTTTGAAAGTAATTCACATACCCTTAATATTATTTGAACCCAGGTCTTACACACACACACACACACACACACACACACACACACACACACACACACACACACACACACACACACACACACACACACACACACACACACACACACACACACACACACACACACACACACACACAGACCTCAGTAGTATTTTATGGGGGGGGTCACTTTGTAAATCTACAATATTAGCTCTTACATGTTCTCACAATGAAGTTTAATAAAATGTTATTCAGTTAAATTCTAGTTCAGTTCTTTCAACTCTTTCTCTAAGTCTCTCTTTTCTCTAAGTCTCTCTCTCTTTCTCTAAGTCTCTCTTCTTTCTCTGAGTCTCTCTCTCTTTCTCTGAGTCTCTCTCTCTTTCTCTGAGTCTCTCTTTCTTTCTCTAAGTCTCTTTCTTTCTCTAAGTCTCTCTCTTTCTCTAAGTCTCTCTCTTTCTCTAAGTCTCTTTCTCTAAGTCTCTCTCTCTTTCTCTAAGTCTCTCTCTCTTTCTCTAAGTCTCTCTCTCTTTCTCTAAGTCTCTCTCTTTCTCTAAGTCTTTCTCTAAGTCTCTCTCTTTCTCTAAGACAGTCTCTTTCCTCCTCTCTCTACAGGTATAATCTGGCCTGTGGAGTGCATCCCCTATCCACTACGTTACATCAGTCTGGCCCTGCCCCAGACCTACGCTTCTGAAGCCCTACGATGCATCATGTACAGAGGTAACACACACACACACACACACACACACACACACACACACACACACACACACACACACACACACACACACACACACACACACACACACACACACACACACACACACGTTATCCAATAGCAATTAGCTACACAACACAGTACATTGAAGCTTATATCCTGTCTGCACCGAGTCAGCCCTTAACACACACACACACACACACACACAAACATGTGTTACCTGAGACTTTAGACACCTGATTTGTCCGGAATCAGCAGTGAACTGTTCTAAATGATTCACAATGCCAGTAGTCACACGGTGTTCTAAATGATTCACAATGCAGTAGTCACACAGTGTTCTAAATGATTCACAATGCAGTAGTCACACAGTGTTCTAAATTATTCACAATGCAGTAGTCACACAGTGTTCTAAATGATTCACAATGCAGTAGTCACACAGTGTTCTAAATTATTCACAATGCAGTAGTCACACAGTGTTCTAAATTATTCACAATGCAGGAGTCACACAGTGTTCTAAATTATTCACAATGCCAGTAGTCACACAGTGTTCTAAATGATTCACAATGCAGTAGTCACACAGTGTTCTAAATTATTCACAATGCAGTAGTCTCACAGTGTTCTAAATTATTCACAATGCAGGAGTCACACAGTGTTCTAAATGATTCACAATGCCAGTAGTCACACAGTGTTCTAAATGATTCACAATGCCAGTAGTCACACAGTGTTCTAAATGATTCACAATGCAGTAGTCACACAGTGTTCTAAATGATTCACAATGCAGTAGTCACACAGTGTTCTAAATGATTCACAATGCCAGTAGTCACACAGTGTTCTAAATGATTCACAATGCAGTAGTCACACAGTGTTCTAAATGATTCACAATGCAGTAGTCACACAGTGTTCTAAATGATTCACAATGCCAGTAGTCACACAGTGTTCTAAATGATTCACAATGCAGTAGTCACACAGTGTTCTAAATGATTCACAATGCCAGTAGTCACACAGTGTTCTAAATGATTCACAATGCAGTAGTCACACAGTGTTCTAAATGATTCACAATGCAGTAGTCACACAGTGTTCTAAATTATTCACAATGCAGTAGTCACACAGGGTTCTAAATGATTCACAATGCCAGTAGTCACACAGTGTTCTAAATGATTCACAATGCCAGTAGTCACACAGTGTTCTAAATGATTCACAATGCAGTAGTCACACAGTGTTCTAAATGATTCACAATGCAGTAGTCACACAGTGTTCTAAATTATTCACAATGCAGTAGTCTCACAGTGTTCTAAATTATTCACAATGCAGTAGTCTCACAGTGTTCTAAATTATTCACAATGCAGTAGTCACACAGTGTTCTAAATGATTCACAATGCAGTAGTCACACAGTGTTCTAAATGATTCACAATGCAGTAGTCACACAGTGTTCTAAATGATTCACAATGCAGTAGTCACACAGTGTTCTAAATGATTCACAATGCAGTAGTCACACAGTGTTCTAAATGATTCACAATGCAGTAGTCACACAGTGTTCTAAATTATTCACAATGCAGTAGTCACACAGTGTTCTAAATTATTCACAATGCAGTAGTCACACAGTGTTCTAAATGATTCACAATGCAGTAGTCACACAGTGTTCTAAATGATTCACAATGCAGTAGTCACACAGTGTTCTAAATGATTCACAATGCAGTAGTCACACAGTGTTCTAAATTATTCACAATGCAGTAGTCACACAGTGTTCTAAATGATTCACAATGCAGTAGTCACACAGTGTTCTAAATTATTCACAATGCAGTAGTCTCACAGTGTTCTAAATTATTCACAATGCAGTAGTCTCACAGTGTTCTAAATTATTCACAATGCAGTAGTCACACAGTGTTCTAAATGATTCACAATGCAGTAGTCACACAGTGTTCTAAATTATTCACAATGCAGTAGTCACACAGTGTTCTAAATGATTCACAATGCCAGTAGTCACACAGTGTTCTAAATGATTCACAATGCCAGTAGTCACACAGTGTTCTAAATTATTCACAATGCAGTAGTCTCACAGTGTTCTAAATGATTCACAATGCAGTAGTCTCACAGTGTTCTAAATGATTCACAATGCAGTAGTCACACAGTGTTCTAAATGATTCACAATGCCAGTAGTCACACAGTGTTCTAAATGATTCACAATGCCAGTAGTCACACAGTGTTCTAAATGATTCACAATGCAGTAGTCACACAGTGTTCTAAATGATTCACAATGCCAGTAGTCACACAGTGTTCTAAATGATTCACAATGCCAGTAGTCACACAGTGTTCTAAATGATTCACAATGCCAGTAGTCACACAGTGTTCTAAATGATTCACAATGCCAGTAGTCACACAGTGTTCTAAATGATTCACAATGCCAGTAGTCACACAGTGTTCTAAATGATTCACAATGCCAGTAGTCACACAGTGTTCTAAATGATTCACAATGCCAGTAGTCACACAGTGTTCTAAATGATTCACAATGCCAGTAGTCACACAGTGTTCTAAATGATTCACAATGCCAGTAGTCACACAGTGTTCTAAATGATTCACAATGCCAGTAGTCACACAGTGTTCTAAATGATTCACAATGCAGTAGTGAGACAGACACACGTGACTTAGTCATGGGCTTCTACTGGAGGACAGATATCCTGGTCTGCCTGCCTGCCTGCCTGCCTGCCTGCCTGCCTGCCTGCCTGCCTGCTCTTCACGTCACAGTAGGACCTGAGCTTCCATGTCAAACTGACACAACACACACATGATGTGATGACGTCTCTCCCTCAGGCTGGGGTCTCTCCAGGATGATGGTGTGGCGAGGCTTCGCTGTCACCCTGGGCTGGAACACTTTCTTCGTCATCCTGGCCATCGTCATCCTCAAGCTGAGGACCTGAGACGTCTATCCAGGGGGGGGGCTTCCTAGTCTCGGGATGTCTGTGTCGGGGGACACTGTGCTTTAAGGGAGAAAGTGCTGGTTTTCCAGAGTTCATCTTGCAGACAGACCCACACCGACACGCACAATCACACCCCCTCCTGCTTGCCAACTAGCCAACCCTGAGAACCAGAGTCTATGGGTGAAGGACTACTAGGTGGGGCGATTCATTCCAAATCTTGCAGGTAGAAATCTACTTCATAGAAAGGATAGCGTTCGCTATTCCATTAGAGAGTTGTGGCTGCTCTTTTATGTTGTCGTCTTTCATGCTGCAATGCTTTGAATGTTTCAACCGCCTGAATCTGCCCTGCAGGCAATGTTTCTCAACCCAGTTGTTTTACAGCCTATTCTATTACATACAGCCCAGCTAGCACATTTGGTTCCTTTGAAGTTGTAGGAACGTATGTTTTTGGTTTCACATTGGTTGTGGGAAGGAAGCCATAGTTTCCTGACCAGTAAAACTGAGAAGAGAAGTTCCAGGAACAAGATGAATTGTCACGTCGTACGTCTCTGAACTATGTGAGAACGTTCCCAATGTCAAACCAGTTGGAGAACATTACCAACATTGAAATGAAATGTAGCAGTATTTGAACTTATATGAAACGTTGAAATACTTAACGTAATGAAATACCAAAATACATTTTTGTTGTTGTCAAGTTCATTAAATGTGCTGAGAATGTTCCAAAGCCAAACAACTATCCTGCACCATTCCCAGGAAGTTGTGGGAATGTTGTATGGTAAATAACCACAGAACAACCACACCCTCACTAAGCTCTAAGAAACATATTGTTCTCAGAACGTTATGTGCTTGCTGGGAGTATTGTCTGATTCACAGTGCCGGGCCGGGCCAAGCTGTACTGGACTGGCCTGGTGACACGTCCACCATAGCTGCTGAAACCATGTTGGAAAGGTTCATGTGAAGATAAAATATCAGAGCCAGTACAGTTCAGGTCGTTGCTATAGTGTGAATCAGACATCAGTCAAACGGCTGGTGGACCCAGAGAACTGAGGTTGAGAAACACTGTAGAGTAGAAGTGCTGATCTAGGGTCAGGTCCTCCCTGTCCATAATAATGATTTATTATGATGCAAACGGCTAAACTGATCCTAGATCAACACCCTTACTCTGAGGCGCTTGATAATAGGGTTCCTGATCACTGTGTATGATCTGCTCCAGAACACACTGTACACAGTACAGGTTATTATAGGCCTTAGGCATGTTTAACTTGTACCACACCACCTGTTGTCAACATAACAATGCATTGATTGGAGGTTTATATTTAGAGTTGCTGTTGCGGTTTTATGAATAACCTCTTCTACGGTATATGTTGACTGTATTTACACAAATGATAGAGAGATATATTATACTATATATTTCATATTTTTTGAGGGAACTGTGTGTAAAAAACAAAAAAACAATTAGAATGTTTTTGGTATTGTGGTGTTACTAGATAGAGCTCTTCCTAGCTACTGGTGTGTGGGTAAAGAATGGCCACGACAAGGAGTCCCGTTTCACAGACGTCTTACTGAAGGATGTTCTCTGATGATGGGAATTCCTGTTCAGTAGATGTTCTTCTACAACTGGTGGTGACACCGGCTCTGTCCAGGGGCTCGGCCCGGCTCTGTCCAGGCGCTCGGTCCGGCTCTGTCCAGGCGCTCGGTCCTGCTCTGTCCAGGGGCTCGGTCCTGCTCTGTCCAGGGGCTCGGCCCGGCTCTGTCCAGGCGCTCGGTCCTGCTCTGTCCAGGGGCTCGGTCCTGCTCTGTCCAGGGGCTCGGCCCGGCTCTGTCCAGGGGCTCGGGCCCGGCTCTGTCCAGGGGCTCGGCCCGGCTCTGTCCAGGGGCTCGGCCCGGCTCTGTCCAGGCGCTCGGCCCGGCTCTGTCCAGGCGCTCGGCCCGGCTCTGTCCAGACAACTGACTAACCTCATCATGGCACGCCCACCAACCAATGAGTGACTAGCAGAAGGTGGACAGTAGAACCCACGGGGGAGGAGCTATGCCATCTGCACTACAGTATGGATAGAAGTGCATTTTGATGAACTGAAATGCTAAACTCAATGTCGGACAAAAAAAAACGAAACTTATTTTTGTCCTCCGCTATTTCCAGGGGCCTCTGAGTCTGAATTCATAAAGCAGAGTGGAAGTGCTGATCTAGGACCAGTTTTGCCATTTAAATCATAATGAATAAGATTACATGGACAGGAGGGGACCTGATCCTAGACCAGCCTACCAATTCTGAGGTTATTTGTGGATATGAGCTCTGGTCTCATGTCTGTATTTTGTTCGGTTTTGCTTCCTGTTGCCTGTTTTGACAGGAAGTGGTGACCCTGTCTCTATTGGTTACCAGGTGATCTAACCTCACAGTATTGGCTTGCTGCTGAAGTAGCCTTGGCTTCTGGTTATTGGTGGAATGCTGTATTTCTGGAGTGTGTTGTGTGCCTGTGCTTGCAGCATACCCCTTGTAAAAAGGGCAGTTTGATTGATTGTCCTGATGGTGATTGCATGGGGCTTGTCCCATCGTGGTTGACTGTTCTGTCAGTGATCGTGTTTGTTTATTGGGATCCCTGTTATCTTTTGCAGAAGCAGCAGCTACTCTTCCTGGGGTCCACCAAAAACACACAACATGACAAGTAACAAAACACTGGTACACTGATAGACAAGGACAGTCACACACATCTAAAATACATTAATATACTACAATAAAGTGTGTGTGTGTGTGTGTGTGTGTGTGTGTGTGTGTGTGTGTGTGTGTGTGTGTGTGTGTGTGTGTGTGTGTGTGTGTGTGTGTGTGTGTGTGTGTGTGTGTGTGTGTGTGTGTGTGTGTGTTACCTGAGAAGGTCATCAGCTTTTAATGACTTTTGTCTTCCCATCACCCCCCTGCTGCTGGACAGAGTGGTGGCTGCTGGGTAAAGCCCTTGGACATGTACCACAGCAAAGAGTATCCAGTCAGTTCTGTTTTAATGACATCTCTCCTGCATGTCCATTCATTGTGTTTTATTACTGCTGGTATTATAATGTATTATTCCATATGTGAAATCAAAGTGTCCAAAAACAGATATTGAGGTCTCTTAACTTCCTTGAGCCGGGATCAATCCATTTCTCTGATCCAATGGGAGCTCTCTATATATTTCAGAGTTTCTATTGGGTTTGGGGATGATTGACAGCAGCCCGTGGTATTCCGGGGGTTCTGAGATTTCATATCTTGTATTTCTAGTGTCCATCCTTCAAAGTCGTGCCATTGACCACTATTACTGACTGAGAAATATGTTTACACGCATCGAACCGACAAAGTGCTGATGACTTGAACCGACAAAAGGCTGAAAATAGCTCACGGCAGAAGGAGCTAGTTCACGTCACTCGGTTTGTGGTTTATAAATATTATAATAGAGAAGGTACCATGTTAAGTTATGAAGCTAAAGCATCTACACCAGCATGTGTGTTACTGTATGAATCACAATTGATTGATGTTTTCTGAAGAATTGTGAATTTTAGACCGTAAGGCAACTTTTCAAGGTGACTGCAGAAGTTACATTTACTGTGCTTCCCAAATGGCACCCTATTCCCTACATAGTGCACTATTTTTGACCCAGACCCCTATGGGCCCTGGTCAAAAGTAGTGCACTATATATATATATATATATATATATATAGGAATAGGGTTGTCATTTGGGGTGCATTCTTAAACGTTCTTGTTTAACGTGGCATATTTTAGAAAAGTCAAGTTTGTATTATAGAGAGAGAGTGTTATACAAATCAAGTTTCAATTGAGGAAAGTGACATAAATATTTATATGTACCGTATTGGGGTCAAGAGGTCAAGGACCATCACGGCTGAACCTTTGAGTTTATCAAGTGTTAATTCATGTGGAACTCCATATTTATTGTGTTTCCTGTATTGCTCACGGTCCGTTGCCTTTTGTGTGTTTGCTCGTGCTGCTATTTCCCACATCTTAAGGGACACATCCACATTCATCTGGAATGTATGTGTCTTACAAATGACATAACAGGTGTTATAAACACGTGTGACTGCAAATGACTTATGACTTATCTTATGACGACTGACATGACGCAAACTGGAGTTGGGGTTGGAAATCCATCAAATCCTTCATTAGATTGTAGCCCTGTTATAACAGACATAATATATATATATATAACCTGTTATAACAGACATAATATATATATATATAACCTGTTATAACAGACATAATATATATATATATAACCTGTTATAACAGACATAATATATATATATATATATAACCTGTTATAACAGACATAATATATATATATATAACCTGTTATAACAGACATAATATATATATATATAACCTGTTATAACAGACATAATATACAGTGCCTTGCAAAAGTATTCGGCCCCCTTGAACTTTGCGACCTTTTGCCACATTTCAGGCTTCAAACATAAAGATATAAAACTGTATTTTTTTTTGTGAAGAATCTACAACAAGTGGGACACAATCATGAAGTGGAACTGACATTTATTGGATATTTCAAACTTTTTAACAAATCAAAAAACTGAAAAATTGGGCGTGCAAAATTATTCAGCCCCTTTACTTTCAGTGCAGCAAACTCTCTCCAGAAGTTCAGCGAGGATCTCTGAATGATCCAATGTTGACCTAAATGACTAATGATGATAAATACAATCCACCTGTGTGTAATCAAGTCTCCGTATAAATGCACCTGCACTGTGATAGTCTCAGAGGTCCGTTAAAAGCGCAGAGAGCATCATGAAGAACAAGGAACACACCAGGCAGGTCGGAGATACTGTTTTGAAGAAGTTTAAAGCCGGATTTGGATACAAAAAGATTTCCCAAGCTTTAAACATCCCAAGGAGCACTGTGCAAGCGATAATATTGAAATGGAAGGAGTATCAGACCACTGCAAATCTACCAAGACCTGGCCGTCCCTCTAAACTTTCAGCTCATACAAGGAGAAGACTGATCAGAGATGCAGCCAAGAGGCCCATGATCACTCTGGATGAACTGCAGAGATCTACAGCTGAGGTGGGAGACTCTGTCCATAGGACAACAATCAGTCGTATATTGCTCAAATCTGGCCTTTATGGAAGAGTGGCAAGAAGAAAGCCATTTCTTAAAGATATCCATAAAAAGTGTTATTTAAAGTTTGCCACAAGCCACCTGGGAGACACACCAAACATGTGGAAGAAGGTGCTCTGGTCAGATGAAACCAAAATTGAACTTTTTGGCAACAATGCAAAACGTTATGTTTGGCGTAAAAGCAACACAGCTCATCACTCTGAACACACCATCCCCACTGTCAAACATGGTGGTGGCAGCATCATGGTTTGGGCCTGCTTTTCAGCAGGGACAGGGAAGATGGTTAAATTTGATGGGAAGATGGATGGAGCCAAATACAGGACCATTCTGGAAGAAACCCTGATGGAGTCTGCAAAAGACCTGAGACTGGTACGGAGATTTGTCTTCCAACAAGATAATGATCTTAAAGCAAAATCTACAATGGAATGGTTCAAAAATAAACATATCCAGGTGTTAGAATGGCCAAGTCAAAGTCCAGACCTGAATCCAATCGAGAATCTGTGGAAAGAACTGAAAACTGCTGTTCACAAATGCTCTCCATCCAACCTCACTGAGCTCGAGCTGTTTTGCAAGGAGGAATGGGAAAAATTCAGTCTCTCGATGTGCAAAACTGATGGAGACATACCCCAAGCGACTTACAGCTGTAATCGCAGTAAAAGGTGGCGCTACAAAGTATTAACTTAAGGTGGCTGAATAATTTTGCACGCCCAATTTTTCAGTTTTTGATTTGTTAAAAAAGTTTGAAATATCCAATAAATGTCGTTCCACTTCATGATTGTGTCCCACTTGTTGTTGATTCTTCACAAAAAAATACAGTTTTATATCTTTATGTTTGAAGCCTGAAATGTGGCAAAAGGTTGCAAAGTTCAAGGGGGCCGAATACTTTCGCAAGGCACTGTATATATATATATATAACCTGTTATGTCAGCTTATGACAACTGACTTAACACTGTCATGACACCAAACTGTTATCTAGGTCAGCTAGTTACCACTAGCCAACTAGCTTATAGATCATTTTAAGACTATTCATGTCATTTGTTTTGTCAATGATATGTAGGCCTTATGCCAGGGCATAGGGTTCAGGTAACGTGTTAGGTGCCATAATGTATAGGTTGCGTCCCAAATGGCACCCTATTCTCTACATAGTGCACTCATTTTTACCAGAGGCCTATGGGTACTGGTCAAAGGTAGTGCACTATAAAGGCAATAGGGTGGCATTTGGAACACAGCCATAGCGTCAGCTCTGCTGGTGTCTGTGACCCTATACTTCTACCTCCTCCATGTTCCCCCCCAAAGGGCCTTTTATATATGTATCTATACCAGACCTGGGTTCAAATACTATTTGGAATCTTTACAATCATTTCATCCTTTGCTTATTTCAAAAAACAAAAAGCTTATTTCTCTCAAATTTTGTTCACTATTTTTTTCCCATCCCAGTCAGTGAGCATTTCTCTTTTGTCAAGATAATCCATCCACCTGACAGGTGTGGCATATCAAGAAGCTGATTAAACAGCATGATCATTACACAGGTACACCTTGTGCTGGGGACAATAAAAGGCCACTCTAAAATGTTCAGTTTTGCCACAGATGTCTCAAGTTTAGAGGGAGCGTGCAATTGGCATGCTGACTGCAGGAATGTCCTCCAGAGCTGTTGTCAGAGAATTGAATTTTAATTTCTCTACTATAAGCCGCCTCCAACACCATTTTAGAGAATTTGGCTTCCCGTCCAACCGGCCTCACAACCACAGACCACGTGTAACCACGTTAGCCCAGGACCTCCACATCCGGCTTCTTCACCTGTGGGATCGTCTGAGACCAGCCAACTGGACAGCTGATGAAACTGGGTTTGCACAAAAAAATAATTTGTGCACAAACTGTCAGAAACCGCCTCAGGGTAGATCATCTGTATGCTCGTCGTCCTCACCAGGGTCCTGACCTGACTGCAGTTAGGCGTCGTAACCCACTTCAGTGGGCAAATGCTCACCTTCGATGGCCACTAGCACAATGGAGAAGTGTGCTCTTCACAGATGTATCCTGGTTTCAACTATACCGGGCAGATAGCAGACAGTGTGTATGGCTTCGTGTGGGTGAGCACTTTGCTGTCAATGTTGTGAACAGAGTGCCACATGGTGCTGGTGGTGTTGTGGTATGGGCAGGCCTAAGCTACGGACAACAAACACAATTGCATTTATTGATTGTAATTTGAATGCACAGAGATGCCGTGACGAGATTCTGAGGTCCATTGTTGTGCCATTCATCCACTACCATCACCTCATGTTTCAGCGTGATAATGCACGGCCCCATGTCACAAGGATCTGTACACAATTCCTGGAAGCTGAAAATGTTCCAGTTCTTCCATGGCCTGCATACTCACCAGACATCTCACCACCCATTGAGCATCTTTGGGATGTTCTGGATCAACATGTACGACAGCGTGTTCCAGTTCCCGCCAATATCCAGCAACTTCCCCCAGCCATGGAAGAGGAGCGGGACAACATTCCTCTGGCCACGATCAACAGCCTGATCAACTCTATGTGAAGGAGATGTGTCACGCTGCATGAGGCAAACGATGGTCACACCAGATGCTGACTGGTTTTATGATCCACGCCTTACCTGTTTGTTTTTTAAAGGTATCTGTGACCAACAGATGAATATCTGTACTCCCAGTCATGTGAAATCCATAGATTAGGGCCTAATTAATATATTTCAATTGACTGATTTCCTTAAATGAACTGTGACTCAGTAAAATCTTTGAAATTGTTGCATGTTGCATTTATATTCTGGTTCAGTGTAGTATTTGAACCCAGGCCTGATCCATACTTCTCTGTGACGTCATGTATATGCTGTGACAGCAAACGTGCTGAACCCAGGTCTGATCCACACTCCTCTGTGACATCATGTATATGCTGTGACAGCAAACGTGCTGAACCCAGGTCTGATCCAATAAAACCTCTGTGACGTCATTGTATATGTTTTTCCTGCTGATGGTGGTCTACTGACTCATGTTGCTGGTTTATACCTGGGTCTGAAATTCTCTGTCAGGGTGTAGTCACCTGCATGGTATACCTGGGGGTTGTTTGACTGTCAAGTCACCTGCATGGTTTATACCTGGGGTTGTTTCTCTGTCAGGGTGTAGTCACCTGCATGGTTTATACCTGGGGGCGTTTCTCTGTCAGGGTGTAGTCACCTGTCACCTGCATGGTTTATACCTGGGGGTGTTTCTCTGTCAGGTGTAGTCACCTGCATGGTTTATACCTGGGGGTGTTTCTCTGTCAGGGTGTAGTCACCTGCATGGTTTATACCTGGGGGTGTTTCTCTGTCAGGGTGTAGTCACCTGCATGGTTTATACCTGGGGTGTTTCTCTGTCAGGGTGTAGTCACCTGCATGGTTTATACCTGGGGGTGTTTCTCTGTCAGGGTGTAGTCACCTGCATGGTTTATACCTGGGGGTTTCTCTGTCAGGGTGTAGTCACCTGCATGGTTTATACCTGGGGGCGTTTCTCTGTCAGGGTGTAGTCACCTGCATGGTTTATACCTGGGGGCGTTTCTCTGTCAGGGTGTAGTCACCTGCATGGTTTATACCTGGGGGCGTTTCTCTGTCAGGGTGTAGTCACCTGCATGGTTTATACCTGGGGGCGTTTCTCAGTCAGGTGTAGTCACATGCATGGTTTATACCTGGGGGTGTTTCTCAGTCAGGTGTAGTCACATGCATGGTTTATACCTGGGGGTGTTTCTCAGTCAGGTGTAGTCACATGCATGGTTTATACCTGGGGGTGTTTCTCAGTCAGGTGTAGTCACATGCATGGTTTATACCTGGGGGTGTTTCTCAGTCAGGTGTAGTCACCTGCATGGTTTATACCTGGGGGTGTTTCTCTGTCAGGTTGTAGTCACCTGCATGGTTTATATCTGGGGGTGTTTCTCGGTCAGGTGTAGTTACCTGCATGGTTTATACCTGGGGTCGTTTCACAGTCAGGTGTAGTCACATGCATGGTTTATACCTGGGGGTTTCGTTTCACCTGCAGTCAGGTGTAGTCACATGCATGGTTTATACCTGGGGGGGTGTTTCCTGGGGGCAGTCAGGTGTAGTCACATGCATGGTTTATACCTGGGGGTGTTTCTCAGTCAGGTGTAGTCACATGCATGGTTTATACCTGGGGGTGTTTCTCAGTCAGGTGTAGTCACATGCATGGTTTATACCTGGGGGTGTTTCTCAGTCAGGTGTAGTCACATGCATGGTTTATACCTGGGGGTGTTTCTCAGTCAGGTGTAGTCACATGCATGGTTCTATGTGAAATGGGGAGAGAGGCAAGGGGGGAGAGAAATAAAGAGGGATGGAGAGGAAGAGGGTAACAGGGGAGTGAGAAAGAGAAGGCGTGATCTTATTGCATAGAGAGGGTCATTGTGTTCTCCTTCAGTCTATGGCACCCTACAGATACTTGCTGGCTGCAAATATATGCGTGCCTCTATGGGGGTTAGGCCTGCCCTTATTGAGCTCTATGGGGGTTAGGCCTGCCCTTATTGAGCTCTATGGGGATTAGGCCTGCCCTTATTGAGCTCTATGGGGATTAGGCCTGCCCTTATTGAGCTCTGTGGGGGTTAGGCCTGCCCTTATTGAGCTCTATGGGGGTTAGACCTACCCTTATTGAGCTCTATGGGGGTTAGGCCTGCCCTTATTGAGCTCTATGGGGGTTAGACCTACCCTTATTGAGCTCTGTGGGGGTTAGGCCTGCCCTTATTGAGCTCTATGGGAGGTTAGACCTACCCTTATTGTGCTCTATAGGGATTAGGCCTGCCCTTATTGAGCTCTATGGGGGGTTAGACCTACCCTTATTGAGCTCTATGGGGGTTACTGTAGCAAACATTTTCAAAAGGATGTGCAACAGAAAACAAAATTGTGGGTTTCTTACGGGCCTCCCGAGTGGCGCAGCGGTCTAAGGCACCTCATTGCAGTGCTGGAGGCATCACTACAGATCCGGGTTCGATCCTGGGCTGTGTTGCAGCCGGCTGCGACTGGGAGATCCATGAGGTGGCGCACAATTGACCCAGCGTCATCCGGGTTATGGGAGGGTTTGGTCTAGCCGTCCTTACAGGAGTTTCAGCAATGGGACAAGACTGTAGCTACCAATTGGTTTTCATGAAAAAGAGGTAAAATGTTTTTAGAATGATAATGAGGGTTTGTTATTGGACAATTTCAGGCAGTCCCTGTCTGTCTGTTTACTTTTGTTTGGTGCCTAATGAGCCTTTAAAAGGTTATTCTGTAACTCATTTTGACCTGGTTTGATCGTATTCAAATCTAGATTTTGATCTGTGTTGTTTCTGTTGATGTCTGACGGTATTGGGCCTGGTTCAAAAGTCAAGGACACTTTATTTAAATTGGATGACTTATTTAGAACATGGGCTTTTCCTATTGGTGTGAATCCCTTGGTGTCATGTGACCTACAGACGACCAACACTCGAACTTCTACTAATAGCTTCTTTCTCTCTCACCAAACTGTGTTACACAAATACAGGTGATCAGGTACGTGACTCTGCCCAGTCATCCGCACGCTCCCTGTAAATTCCCTGCATTATGCTAAACATTCTAAAAACGTGTTCCTGGTTACTGTCTCCATGGCAGCCTGACAACAGTGCACGAGCCGGCCCCTAAACACCAGAGCCTGTGATAATCCTGTGACACCACCAGGCTTCCCTCCACACACACACACACGTTCTTTAGGTGCCCTTTGCGCTGCTGAATTGCAATCCTGTTGTTGCTATGTTTTGTCGCTTTAGCCCCGAAAACAACAACAACACCCTGAAATGCACTCTTGGTAAGAGCAGAGCAGAACACAGTGGTCTCTTTGAATTGAGCCCCTTCAGAATGTAACTCTTGAGTTCCAGTTTGATGTTTCACAAGTCCTCATACAGAGATGTATTCACTGCAGTGGCCTTTTGGAAAGATAACTATTTGCTAAACATCCATCAGACCTGAAGCAGCCTGTGTGCTTTTGCATGTGGAGTCAAAGCGCCTGAGTCAGACCTGCTGTGTTCAAATACCATTTGCAACCTTTTAAATACTTGTAGCATTTCCCCGCCCCTGCCGTTGTCCCCTCGCCTGCCTGCCGTTGTCCCCTCGCCTGCCTGGCGTTGTCCCCTCGCCTGCCTGGCGTTGTCCCCTAGCCTGCCTGGCGTTGTCCCCTAGCCTGCCTGGCGTTGTCCCCTAGCCTGCCTGGCGTTGTCCCCTAGCCTGCCTGGCGTTGTCCCCTAGCCTGCCTGGCGTTTTCCCCTAGCCTGCCTGGCGTTGTCCCCTAGCCTGCCTGGCGTTGTCCCCTAGCCTGCCTGGCGTTTTCCCCTAGCCTGCCTGCCGTTTTCCCCTAGCCTGCCTGGCGTTTTCCCCTAGCCTGCCTGGCGTAGAGACCACGTGCCACATGGGTGAAGTTTGCATGTTGCAACTATTCTATTGGTCGATTGCGCCAGGCAAGCTCAATCAAGGACCAGCTAAAGTATTTACAATTATTTCAAATAGTATTTGAACCCAGGTCTTGACTCTAGAGATGCTCTGTCCCAACGTTGGAAGTGTTAAAGGGAGGTGTTGTGTTGGTGTTGTAGCTATGGCAACATAAACACGAGTAGCAGGTAGTTTGTCAACAGAGATTAGAACATGGGCCTATATACTGTATGTTCCCGTGTGGCTCAGTTGGTTGAGCGTGGCACTTGCAACGCCTGGGCTGTGGATTTGATTCTCCCGGGGGACCAGTATGAAAATGTATGCACTCACTACTGTAAGTCACGGGGGACCAGTATGAAAATGTATGCACTCACTACTGTAAGTCACGGGGGACCAGTATGAAAATGTATGCACTCACTACTGTAAGTCACGGGGGACCAGTATGAAAATGTATGCACTCACTACTGTAAGTCACGGGGGACCAGTATGAAAATGTATGCACTCACTACTGTAAGTCACGGGGGACCAGTATGAAAATGTATGCACTCACTACTGTAAGTCCCGGGGGACCAGTATGAAAATGTATGCACTCACTACTGTAAGTCACGGGGGACCAGTATGAAAATGTATGCACTCACTACTGTAAGTCACGGGGGACCAGTATGAAAATGTATGCACTCACTACTGTAAGTCCCGGGGGACCAGTATGAAAATGTATGCACTCACTACTGTAAGTCACGGGGACCAGTATGAAAATGTATGCACTCACTACTGTAAGTCACGGGGACCAGTATGAAGATGTATGCACTCACTACTGTAAGTCACGGGGACCAGTATGAAATTGTATGCACTCACTACTGTAAGTCACGGGGACCAGTATGAAGATGTATGCACTCACTACTGTAAGTCACGGGGACCAGTATGAAAATGTATGCACTCACTACTGTAAGTCACGGGGGACCAGTATGAAAATGTATGCACTCACTACTGTAAGTCACGGGGACCAGTATGAAAATGTATGCACTCACTACTGTAAGTCACGGGGGACCAGTATGAAAATGTATGCACTCACTACTGTAAGTCACGGGGGACCAGTATGAAAATGTATGCACTCACTACTGTAAGTCACGGGGGACCAGTATGAAGATGTATGCACTCACTACTGTAAGTCACGGGGGACCAGTATGAAAATGTATGCACTCACTACTGTAAGTCACGGGGGACCAGTATGAAAATGTATGCACTCACTACTGTAAGTCACGGGGGACCAGTATGAAAATGTATGCACTCACTACTGTAAGTCACGGGGAACCAGTATGAAAATGTATGCACTCACTACTGTAAGTCACGGGGAACCAGTATGAAAATGTATGCACTCACTACTGTAAGTCACGGGGAACCAGTATGAAGATGTATGCACTCACTACTGTAGGTTGCAGAGCGTCTGATAAATGACTAAAATATATATTTTTATGTAAGCGTGTTAGGTAAAGGCTTAGAGAGAGAGTGTGTGTGTAGTCCCTGCTGTAGTCCCATGTCCCATCCTATTCCCTATGTAGTGCCCAGAGCTCTGGTTAAAAGTAGGGAATAGGGGGCCGTAGCTGTCCCGACCCACAGTTTAGGAACCACTGGTGTAGGAGACACGCACGTACGCAGGCTAAGTTACTTTCTATAGTTATAGTTACTAGTAAGCTATCCAAATTATAATCAGTTACATATATTTTACATTACCCAAACTCAGTAACGTAATCTGATTACTTTCAGTTACTTTTGGATTACTTTCCCCTTAAGAGGCATTAGAAGAAGAGAAAAAGGATCCATCTCAACACATTTGACATCATCATAGTGGTCTCTGACTTGTGGTCAGACTCGCTCAGGTGGAGCAAACTTAAACTTGTATCTTTTTTCAATGCTGAATTTGTCATTGACAAAACAGAAAGGTGTCATAATGTTGTTGTTTTTCCCCCGCAAACATCCTTTCTGAATTTAAAAGTAATCCAAGAAGTAATCATCTAATTTTTCAAAAGTATCTGTAATCTGATTACAATATTTTTTCTGGTAGTAAAACTGATTACATTTACAGTTTTGTAATCAGATGACATGTAACTGATGGTATGTAATGAGTTACTCCCCAACCCTGCACAGACGGACAAACGCTGGCATGGACACACACACACACACACACACTCTCAAACACACACACACATGCATGTATGAGCCAGGGGACAGGGTAAGAGACATGATGTGATGAGGTAAACAAGGTAGTGATCAAAGGGATGATGGTGCATTCGTTCCCTTCACACAAACATTTCACACACTTTCCTTTTCACCTTCATTTTACAGCTTTTGGATGCATTTAGTCTTTGTGTAACGGGACCAATGGCAGTGCATGGAAAAAAATGCACACAAAAAGTCACAGAACAATGCAAGGAAAAAGTGACATACGCGGAAAAAGGCAAACACACACAAACAAGCACATACACCCTCCTAGGGAATGAGAAGGAAAGCCCTCTCTGCCTGTAGGCTTATGTTATGACTCCATTCAACGTCACCCTTCCAATGACATCTAGGGTGCTGGCATCTATAGAACAGGTTCACACGGGTGACATATTTGTCACACACGATGAGTGTCCACCATCGGCTGTGAGGGCAGTAGACCGTGAGTCCCATGCAACCAGACTTCTGTGGCTTGTTACAGCCTGTCTCAAACTCCTCTGTGGGAGAGAGAGAGAGAGAGAGAGTCCCAAATGAAGTTAGCAGCCTAGTATTCCCTATATAGTATACTACATTTGAGGGAATTTGCCACGTATACAATGATACATCTGTGTGGCATGAAGGTCTGGAGTAGAGCGAGATTATATAACGGGCTCGGATCTATCGAACCCAAGATCTATACCTCAGCAATAAGGGAGGGAGTTCTGTATCATGAATATGGTCACAGGTAGATGTTGTTCAGCCCGGCACAACAGCGGAGGGCCAGTCAACCCATAAAGTCCTTATACTCTTGCATAAGGGCCTTATCTTTTATATCAGTGAGAATTTATTTTTAAAAACCAAAAAGGTTCAATTGATACACGCCCTCATAGGATTAGGGTTAGTGCTTCCACACATATCTCCATGTTACAGTGCTTGTTTATGGAAAACAGACGGAAGACTGAGGCGACCACCTGTGCTAAAATGGCTACCTAGTGTGCCAAGAACACCTGTGTGTAAGTGTTAACTGGAGAATAGTTCAGGCGGTTGGAGGCACCCATAGCTGTGTGGATCTGTGCAAAACTGTTGCAGTAAGTATCATTTTTATTTAAAAGATTATTCCTCGCTGATGAAAGGGCCATATGTTTCGAAAGCAGTATCGCAAGCAATGATTATTGACATTTCTCAACAGCATCGGGATTGTAGTTCACATGAGCCAGTCATGGGCGAAGTTAACTACTGAAAACTGTAGGGAGAAGGCAGAATTCTGCCTAGAGTTTGAGAGCTAGGATCTATCCACAGAAACATGACCTGATATTCAAGCGCCTACGGCTCACTACGAACAAGCACTGACAAAGAAACATACCATCTCAGAACCACACCCCACAACATAAATGTACATAGCAACCATTCAGCATGGACAACACATCACAAAAACGTTAATCTGCACAAATTCATGGGGTGTGGTTTAATACCATTTTAAATGCTCCCCAGTAAGTAGCGTCCCTTGGGAAACACTGACCAAAACTTTGGTTCCTGCCTTGTCACATACGGTTTGATTGACATAAGACCAGTAAATTACTAGGTTCACGTGAATGAGCAATATTATATTGCCCTTTTCTGCTTTAAAAAAAAACTTTAACTGACTTGCCTAGGTAAGTAAAAGAACAAATTCTTATTTACAATGACGGCCTAACAAAATACCTCCTGTGGGGACGGGGTTGGTGTTAAAAACAAAATAAAAATATAGGACAAAATACACATCACGACAAGAGAGACAACACTGCATAAAGACAGACCTTAGACAGCAACATAGCATGTCAACAACACGTGACAACACAGCATGGTAGCAACACAACATGACAACACAGCATGGTAGCAACACAACATGACAACACAGCATGGTAGCAACACAACATGACAACAACATGGCAGCAGCACAAAATATGGTACAAACATGATTGGCAACAGACAACAGCACAAAAACATGGTACAAACATGATTGGGCACAGACAACAGCAAAAAGGGCAAGAAGGTAGAGACAACAATGCATCACGTGGAGCAGTCCAACTGTCACTAAGAGTGTCCATGATTGAGTCTTTGAATGAAGAGATACAACTGTCCAGTGTTTTTTGCAGCTCGTTCCAGTCGCCAGCTGCAGAGAGCTGAAAAGTGGAGCAACGCAGGGATGGATGTGTGTGCTTTGGGGACCAGAGGGCTGCAGTCGGTATCTCAGATAGGTGGGAGTTAGGCCTAAGAGGGTACATGATTTGTCTCTTCTTTGACGGACTGCGTGGTTTTACTCAGTTTCATTACATTCGCTGTAGGCTACCACATGAATGCATAATATATAAACAACTTGCACGTCACATTTCAAAACAAGTACTTGCATGGTGGCTTCAATGACCGGTTTAGATACTCTGCGGTGCCTTGTAAGGTCGAGAGCTCAACTACGATATCCACAATCCCTTTCGCATCATACGCGGCAGGTTTTTCTCGGATCAGAGTACGCTACAATTCAAAACGAGACGTCTCTGTTTATGTTCAACACACCTCCAACATATTATTCTGCTGTCCGCACGGAGAGCGAAGCATAAAAAAACAGTTTGGGGAATGTAACTTTGTACAGGAAGATAGCTAACACGAAAACGTCGTATGATTGGCCATTCTGACAGTTTTTTTTGTATCAAACGTTGAGATTTGTTGACAAATTGCCTTTGTTAGCTGGTAAACAAGCTAACTCAACGAACTTGGTCTGAAGCGGCGGGTGGTAGATGGTTGTCAACCCGCTCACTGAGCGGTGTGTCTCGGCAGGAGGAGCGCATCGACTCCGCTGTAAGTAAAACTACCTAACAATAACCTTCCTCTCTTTACACAAGATAACTAAACCATATTAGCTTGCCAATCAGTTGACAATCTCCTGTTTTCATTTGTGAACCCGCTGGCTAGCTAACAGAAGGGACAGTAGGCTAGCTAGCTAATATGATTGCTTGCTGGTGGAGAGATGTGCCAGGTAACGTTAACGTTACAGTAGCTGTTATTCCTCTCAAAAACCTAGCTAGCTAACTAATAATGGTCATAATTTAGGCTATAACCAAATATTCTCTTAACGTTAATCATAACTATTTATTTTGGGGTCATTGTAGTGTATCCAAAGCTATTTAGTCATAAATCCTTACGTTTTTACGCATGGTGGTCCCGGGAATCGAACGCACTATTCCGGCTTTGTCTTCCAACGGAGCGAACTAACAAACTAGGTTTTGCATGTCAAGTTTGAATGGGATATCATTCCCTCGTTCAAGCATCTGATCTGTTGGCTAGCCCTGCTTCTGCCTTTGTTGGTCCGGTCTGGCGATGACTTGGATCCGCCTTTTTGACAACCATGTCCCGTTGTCGAATCAATCATTCGGTTCCCCCTTTCCAATGATCTCATCTCTTATTTCTTTGCGGATCAATAGCTCGAATGGTGATTTGACTTGCCACTCAGCTATTGTTTAGCTACAAACGTTGTCGTCATTGCATTGCCACGGGTAAACATGTTGTTTACAAACTGATTTTTGGTCAGAATATGTTTTGTTTTTAAACTTGTGGATGTACACACACCACCACCATATGTTTTACTATCCTTGTGGGTACCTAGCCTTAACCTGACTCCTGAACTTAGCCCTAATTGTAACCAAAACACAAAACCTAACCTCGAAACATAAAATAGCGTTTGTCCTTCTGGGGATGTGGGAAATGTCCCCACTAGTGATAATGTGCCTTGTTTTACTATCCTAGTGGGGACTTTTGGGCATTTCCATTACCCTCAAGGATAGTAATACACACACCCCTTCCCACTCCAGAGGGTCTGAAGGGGGGGGGGGTACCCCTGTTCTGTCCCACTCCAGAGGGTCTGAAGGGGGGTACCCCTGTTCTGTCCCACTCCAGAGGGTCTGAAGGGGGGGGGGGTACCCCTGTTCTGTCCCACTCTGGGGGGGGGCTGTCCCACTCCAGAGGGTCTGATGGGGGGGGGGGGTGGTCTGTCCCCCTCCAGAGGGTCTGAGGGGGGGCCCTGTAGGTCTGTAGGAAACCCCACCTATCCAGAGTGTCTGTAGGAACCCCCACCTATCCAGAGTGTCTGTAGGAACCCCCGCCTATCCAGAGTGTCTGTAGGAACCCCCGCCTATCCAGAGTGTCTGTAGGAACCCCCGCCTATCCAGAGTGTCTGTAGGAACCCCCGCCTATCCAGAGTGTCTGTAGGAACCCCCGCCTATCCAGAGTGTCTGTAGGAACCCCCGCCTATCCAGAGTGTCTGTAGGAACCCCCGCCTATCCAGAGTGTCTGTAGGAACCCCCGCCTATCCAGAGTGTCTGTAGGAACCCCCGCCTATCCAGAGTGTCTGTAGGAACCCCCGCCTATCCAGAGTGTCCCCGCCTAGGAAACCCCCGCCTATCCAGAGTGTCTGTAGGAACCCCCGCCTATCCAGAGTGTCTGTAGGAACCCCCGCCTATCCAGAGTGTCTGTAGGAACCCCCGCCTATCCAGAGTGTAAGATATCCATCGATCCGGTTTTCAATTTGGGCATTCTGTGTGTGTGTGATGTGTGCTGTTCTCTGGAGCTGTTGCGTCATGAGGCTTGGTACTGTGTGTTTGTGTTAACACACTGTAGGCCTGTGTGTTTTGGCCTGTGTGTGTGCACTCTGTATGTGCCTGGACTCTGAATGGAATGCCTGGGTAAGTTCCCCAGGTCATAACTGTGCGTGTGTGAGGCTAGAGACATCTGAGCAGCTTAGGCTAGGCTGTAGGCTACACTCTGCAGTGTATGTGAAGCTTGGCACACTACTCTTCAGTTCAGCTTATTCGCTCCATTCAGTGTGCTGGGTTTGTGCATGTGAGATGGAGGATTACCAGGGTTTGTCATGGAAAGTGGGTCAGACAGTGGGTATGTGTTTACTGTCGTTTCTGTTAGTGGGGATAGAAAGACAAAGGCCTGGTAAAACATCATCAGACGTTTTTCCAAATTGCTGGGAGCAGATTAGACTGTTGGTCTCTCTTTCTTAGTCTCTACACCTTGAGTCTATCTTAGTCTCTCTCTCTCTTTCTACTTCTTCCCTTCTAATTCTTTAGGTATATTCCAAACAGTCTCTCTCTCTCTTCTTTCTACTTCATCCCTTCTAATTCTTTAGGTATATTCCAAACAGTCTCTCTCTCTCTTTCTACTTCATCCCTTCTAATTCTTTAGGTATATTCTCTCTTCCTTTTCTACTTCATCCCTTCTAATTCTTTAGGTATATTCCAAACAGTCTCTCTCTGGTCTCTCTCTCTCTCTCTTTCTACTTCATCCCTTCTAATTCTTTAGGTATATTCCAAACAGTCTCTCTCTCTCTCTCTCTCTCTCTCTACTTCATCCCTTCTAATTCTTTAGGTATATTCCAAACAGTCTCTCTCTCTCTCTCTACTTCTTCCCTTCTAATTCTTTAGGTATATTCCAAACAGTCTCTCTCTCGGTCTCTCTCTCTCTCTACTTCTTCCCTTCTAATTCTTTAGGTATATTCCAAACAGTCTCTCTCTCGGTCTCTCTCTCTCTCTACTTCTTCCCTTCTAATTCTTTAGGTATATTCCAAACAGTCTCTCTCTCGGTCTCTCTCTCTCTCTCTACTTCTTCCCTTCTAATTCTTTAGGTATATTCCAAACAGTCCCTCACCCTCTCTGCTTCCCTCTTTCCCTACTTCTCCATACCTCTCGGTCTTAATTACGCACATGAGGTCATTCATACATGGAAGAACATACCTGCCAACACCTGAGCTGAAGGAAAATGTCACATCTGGACACGGGGGCAGTTTGCTTCTGCACCTGACTGGAGAAACCTTTAACAGGGAAAAACAACTAAGTCTGTTTGTGTCCTGAAGCTCTACCTTTTAGTCTTGCAGTTCACAACATTACAAATGCTGCTCCTGTGAAGTTTCCCCTGGGTTTTATATATATTATTTAACTAGGCAAGTCGGTTAAGAACATATTATTTACAGTGACGGCCTACACCGACCGACACTGGGCAAGTTGTGCGCTGCCCTATGGGACTCCCAATCACGGCCGGTTTTGATATAGCCTGGATTCGAACCAGGGTGTCTCTAGTGATGCCTCTAACACTGAGATGCAGTGTCTTAGACCGCTGCGCCACTCAGGTTCCCAACGTACAGATCTAGGATCAGCTTTCCCTCCCCCAATGCTAACTAAAACCATTAGGGGGGATGCTAAACTGTCCCAAAATCAGCATTTAGGAACAACTTCACTCAACTCCAATAAGGTTAGCCTTACTGAAATGAAGTAGTTTGTATTGTGAACACAACATTTATGATGTTGTCTTTGACTTTCACCCCTCAGATTTGGAAAGTGAAAAACAAAGAGATGGGTGGTGGTAGTAGTAGTGAGGGCTGGTAGTAGTAGTTAGGGTTAGAGAGGAGGGCTGGTAGTAGTAGTTAGGGTTAGAGAGGAGGGCTGGTAGTAGTAGTTAGGGTTAGAGAGGAGGGCTGGTAGTAGTAGTTAGGGTTAGAGAGGAGGGCTGGGACTAGTAGTTAGGGTTAGAGAGGAGGGCTGGTACTAGTAGTTAGGGTTAGAGAGGAGGGCTGGTAGTAGTAGTTAGGGTTAGAGAGGAGGGCTGGTAGTAGTAGTTAGGGTTAGAGAGGAGGGCTGGTAGTAGTAGTTAGGGTTAGAGAGGAGGGCTGGTAGTAGTAGTTGGGGTTAGAGAGGAGGGCTGGTAGTAGTAGTTAGGGTTAGAGAGGAGGGCTGGTAGTAGTAGTTAGGGTTAGAGAGGAGGGCTGGTAGTAGTAGTTAGGGTTAGAGAGGAGGGCTGGTAGTAGTAGTTAGGGTTAGAGTAGTAGTTAGGGTAGGTAGTAGTAGTTAGGGTTAGAGAGGGAGGGCTGGTAGTAGTAGTTAGGGTTAGAGAGGAGGACTGGTAGTAGTAGTTAGGGTTAGAGAGGAGGGCTGGTAGTAGTAGTTGGGGTTAGAGAGGAGGGCTGGTAGTAGTAGTTAGGGTTAGAGAGGAGGGCTGGTAGTAGTAGTTAGGGTTAGAGAGGAGGGCTGGGAGTAGTAGTTAGGGTTAGAGAGGAGGGCTGGGAGTAGTAGTTGGGGTTAGAGAGGAGGGCTGGGAGTAGTAGTTGGGGTTAGAGAGGAGGGCTGGGAGTAGTAGTTGGGGTTAGAGAGGAGGGCTGGGAGTAGTAGTTGGGGTTAGAGAGGAGGGCTGGGAGTAGTAGTTGGGGTTAGAGAGGAGGGCTGGGAGTAGTTCTCTCCTCCCCATATCCCCCAGTCTCTCCTCAATCTCTCTCAGGGGCTGCTGCTGCCAGTACAGGCTGTGCTTTAGGCACAGATTTATGATCAGTCTGCCCCCATCAGGTCAGCCCCCCTCCCTGCTGTCTTCCTGTGCAGAGTGAGTCAAGTGAGCCACACTTTCCTCAAGCTGCTGGTCACTGGAACGGTTGGTTGGTTTCTGGGAAGGTCACACGGTGTGTTTTCTACTGGCAGGAAGTAGTACCTAGGCAGGGTGTGTGTGTGTGTGTGTGTGTGTGTGTGTGTGTGTGTGTGTGTGTGTGTGTGTGTGTGTGTGTGTGTGTGTGTGTGTGTGTGTGTGTGTGTGTGTGTGTGTGTGTGCGCCGTTTGTTGTCTGTCCGCTGTCGGACTGTGTTCACCTCAGTGAATTATTGATGAGCCTGTAACTTGAACGCCTCCCCTCATCTCCATCTCCCAGTCTCTCCATCTGTCACCAGTAGCCTACATCCCAGTACTGCCTACTGGAGTCAGTACACCCCTCTCTCTCTCTCTCTCTCTAGGCCCCTCTCTCTCTCTCTCTCTCTCTCTCTCTCTCTCTAGGCCCCTCTCTTTCTCTCTCCTCTCTCTCTCTCTAGGCCTCTCTCTCTCTCTCTCTCTCTCTCTCTAGGCCCCTCTCTCTCTCTCTCTCTCTCTCTCTAGGCCCCTCTCTCTCTCTCTCTCTCTCCCTCTCTCTCTCTCTCTAGGTCTCTCTCTCTCTCTCTCTCTCTCTCTCTCTCTCGGCCTCTCTCTCTCTCTCTCTCTCTCTAGGCCTCTCTCTCTCTCTCTCTCTCTCTCTCTCTCTCTCTCTCTCTCTCTCTCTCTCTCTCTCTCTCTCTCTCTCTCTCTCTCTCTCTCTCTCTCTCTCTCCCCTCCCCTGGGTGTGTTTGATGGGGATTACCTACCTAGTGACAATCATTTACTGTTAATGCGGCCACACACACACACACACACAGGGTGGTGGTAGGGTGGGGCTGTATAATCGGTGCCAGATGGCTTTTGAAGATGGAAGGTGGTGGTCTCTGTACCTAATTACATTGACCTACACTGCGTTGTGTAGTTTTTATGCGTTTCAGGTCCATTACAGCATGTGACTGGGCTGAGTGGATAGAAACATTGCTCTGAATACGAGTTCAGGTCGGCTACAGCCCACGTTTCCATTTGATGGAATACAGTGTCTAAGATGAAGTCAACCTCTGCCTTTTGAGTAGTCCACAGAAACATGTCTGCTATTGGAAGTCTTTCTCCTGTTACTCTTATAGGCTAATAAATAGGATTCTGGGAAATTTCAATAAATTCCCTGGTTTTCCAGAAATCCCGTTTCCGGATTTCCCTCTTATTCCCTTCCGATTCCGTGAATCTTCCAAGCAGGATTTCTGGAAAACCAGGGAATTTATTGAAAGTACCATGAATTTTGCAGCCCTAGTTTTAGATATCTTGAGTGTGTTTTATAAATGTCTGAAAGGCATTTGGGAACCAACCACTAGTGAAATTCACCCTCTGTTCAGTGTATTAGACCTTGTGATAATGTCTAGGTCATTTGACTCCCTCCTCTGTGGTCAATCTGTTACTGCTTGGCACTCAGCATTAAGGGGTGAAGGCCCTGTGATAGACTAGTGTCCTGTCCAGGGGGTGTACTGAGGTGATAGACTAGTGTCCTGTCCAGGGGGTGTACTGAGGTGATAGACTAGTGTCCTGTCCAGGGGGTGTACTGAGGTGATAGACTAGACTAGTGTCCTGTCCAGGGGGTGTACTGAGGTGATAGACTAGACTAGTGTCCTGTCCAGGGGTGTACTGAGGTGATAGACTAGACTAGTGTCCTGTCCAGGGGTGTACTGAGGTGATAGACTAGACTAGTGTCCTGTCCAGGGGTGTACTGAGGTGATAGACTAGACTAGTGTCCTGTCCAGGGGTGTACTGAGGTGATAGACTTACTAGTGTCCTGTCCAGGGGTGTACTGAGGTGATAGACTAGTGTCCTGTCCAGGGGGTGTACTGAGGTGATAGACTAGTAGTATCCTGTCCAGGGGGTGTACTGAGGTGATAGACTAGACTAGTGTCCTGTCCAGGGGTGTACTGAGGTGATAGACTAGTGTCCTGTCCAGGGGTGTACTGAGGTGATAGACTAGACTAGTGTCCTGTCCAGGGGGTGTACTGAGGTGATAGACTAGTGTCCTGTCCAGGGGTGTACTGAGGTGATAGACTAGTGTCCTGTCCAGGGGTGTACTGAGGTGATAGACTAGACTGTGTCCTGTACTGAGGTGATAGACCAGGGGTGTACTGAGGTGATAGACTAGTGTCCTGTCCAGGGGGTGTACTGAGGTGATAGACTAGTGTCCTGGGGGGTGTACTGAGGTGATAGACTAGTGTCCTGTCCAGGGGGTGTACTGAGGTGATAGACTAGTGTCCTGTCCAGGGGGTGTACTGAGGTGATAGACTAGACTAGTGTCCTGTCCAGGGGGTGTACTGAGGTGATAGACTAGACTAGTGTCCTGTCCAGGGGGTGTACTGAGGTGATAGACTAGTGTCCTGTCCAGGGGGTGTACTGAGGTGATAGACTAGTGTCCTGTCCAGGGGGTGTACTTGAACATCAAGCTGCCTCACTACAGGAACAGGAAATGGGCTCCGGCTCGTACAAGGCTACTTACGTACTTGTGGTCAGTCGGTCCATTTCCCTGAATGGGCAAACGTCCAGTCATCCAGGACCTCAGCTGCCACGGATGACCCAGTTGTCGTGGGAATGGCACCGATTGGTCCCAGATTCTCTTGGCAAGCGGGTCCAGCTGGAACATGGTTTATTTAACCAAGCTAATTTAATACTGAGAAGTATTTCAACCTGCTCAGAAAGATGACAGATAGATGGGGGTCATCTCAAACACAACAACAACCAGCACTACATTGGTAGATCATAGATCCGAGGAAGAGGAAGATTCTGAGATCACACACACAGACACAGAGATTGATTGAAAGTCTGAGAAATGTTTGAAATTGTGAAAAGCGTCATTCAATTCTCATACATTCAGGAAACCATTTTTTTTTTTAGGTCAAATGCTTGGCAATGGTTACAATGGACCTGTTCTGATACATTTCCCTTAGACAAGTTGGTGGCTGTGTGGGAGAATGTTCTGAGTTGAGTTGGCCACGTCTACTGATGTTTAACCTTTTTCATCAGGTTAGTTTTGTTGAGATTAACATCTCTGTTTCCAGAGAGACCAGGACAGCAGCATCAGCACAGCAGTATCAGACAAACCACCACATGACATCAGCCAGAGGACAATGACATAAATACAATAAACTGCATGTTCCCATGTCTGGAGGCGAACTACGCCATCGAGACTCGCCCACAACAATGCATCTCATCCTGTGTAGTCACTGGGTGCCCACTGGTAGATTCCACTGTCTGTGTTGGTTAAAAGGGACACTTCACCACTTTTTCACCTAATACTTACTATGCTGTCTTCAGCACCATACCAGTGTCTGTCTATTACGTAGGGCTACACGTAGGCTAGGCTATGTAACAAGAAGATTAGAACATAAAATGTATTGACTGTTGTTCTTGTGAGGTTTGTACTCCAGTCTTCTGACAGTTAGGCTGGTTTGTGCTCCAGTCTTCTGACAGTTAGGCTGGTTTGTACTCCAGTCTTCTGACAGTTAGGCTGGTTTGTGCTCCAGTCTTCTGACAGTTAGGCTGGTTTGTGCTCCAGTCTTCTGACAGTTAGGCTGGTTTGTGCTCCAGTCTTCTGACAGTTAGGCTGGTTTGTGCTCCAGTCTTCTGACAGTTAGGCTGGTTTGTGCTCCAGTCTTCTGACAGTTAGGCTGGTTTGTGCTCCAGTCTTCTGACAGTTAGGCTGGTTTGTGCTCCAGTCTTCTGACAGTTAGGCTAGTTTGTGCTCCAGTCTTCTGACAGTTAGGCTGGTTTGTGGTCTTGACAGTTAGGCTGGTTTGTACTCCAGTCTTCTGACAGTTAGGCTGGTTTGTGCTCCAGTCTTCTGACAGTTAGGCTGGTTTGTGCTCCAGTCTTCTGACAGTTAGGCTGGTTTGTGCTCCAGTCTTCTGACAGTTAGGCTGGTTTGTGCTCCAGTCTTCTGACAGTTAGGCTGGTTTGTGCTCCAGTCTTCTGACAGTTAGGCTGGTTTGTGCTCCAGTCTTCTGACAGTTAGGCTGGTTTGTGCTCCAGTCTTCTGACAGTTAGGCTGGTTTGTGCTCCAGTCTTCTGACAGTTAGGCTGGTTTGTGCTCCAGTCTTCTGACAGTTTGGCTGGTTTGTGCTCCAGTCTTCTGACAGTTTGGCTGGTTTGTGCTCCAGTCTTCTGACAGTTAGGCTGGTTTGTGCTCCAGTCTTCTGACAGTTAGGCTGGTTTGTGCTCCAGTCTTCTGACAGTTTGGCTGGTTTGTGTGCGCAAGTGTTTGAGGCTATCTAACTTCCTGTCTCATTAAATGTCGCCCGTATTCACTTTCTTCTTGTTTCGGATACTCAGGGGGACATCACACAGACGAGCACACGCATCCTCACCAAACTCAAAAAAAAATCACTTCAACCAGTAAAATGTCTCTTTGGCTAGTTTTTGCTACAGTCTATATCAATGAGCGTTAGCATTCTAGCTAACAACTGCTGCATCCAAAACAGTTATTTTGCAAAAGATCACAACCGAATATAATCTTAGCGACTGTTCAAGCAAGAATCAAAACATCATTGTAAGCGTAAGTTATTTTGTTTAGCCTAAGATTGATGTTTTTATTTTTTTATGTTGAATGGGTGCAGAGTGCGATGGCTTCCTTACAGCCGCGTGCATCTGTGTGTGACGTCAGTGTGTCGTGTTCTGGAATGTTGTCTGTAGCCTGTTGTCCATCCTCTTTTTAAATAGTCAGCCAACATGTTTTCAGCACTATTATTTCCCTGATTGATCAACACGTGTTTTCTCATGCTCTCTCTCTGTCTCTCTGAAGCAGTCATATAGTGAGCAATACGTTTCAACGTCAAATTGCAATAAAATCGCAGTATCTAATTGTATCGACACCTAATTATGATGATATCACAGTGCCATCCGTTTTGTCACCAAAGCCCCATATACTACCCACCACTGTGACCTGTACGCTGTCGTTGGCTGGCCCTCGCTTCATACTCGTCGCCAAACCCACTGGCTCCAGGTCATCTACAAGACCCTGCTAGGTAAAGTCCCCCCTTATCTCAGCTCGCTGGTCACCATAGCAGCACCCACCTGTAGCACACGCTCCAGCAGGTATATCTCTCTGGTCACCCCCAAAACCAATTCTTCCTTTGGCCGCCTCTCCTTCCAGTTCTCTGCTGCCACTGACTGGAACGAACTACAAAAATCTCTGAAACTGGAAACGCTTATCTCCCTCACTAGCTTTAAGCACCAGCTGTCCGAGTAGCTCACAGATTACTGCACCTGTACATAGCCCATCTATAATTTAGCCCAAACAACTACCTCTTCCCCTACTGTATTTATGTATTTATTTAGCTAGCTCCATTATTTCTAATTTGCACAGTCTTCCACTGCAAATCTACCGTAGCAATGGTAGAGGTTTTAGAAAGACGGATAAACATCTAGACCTCAAATCAAATGGTATTTGTTACATGCCTGGAATACAGCAGGAATACAGCAGAAATACAGCAGGCCAACCAACAATGCAGTTTAAACCCTAAACAACATGACACTTTTGGCAACAGACTTTTAGAAACACAGACACACAGACACACTCTTCATAGTGGTAGTGATGTTGTTTACCTTGGTGATTACCTTGATGCTTCATGACCAATAACTCGCACTGTATTGAAGTCCCAGCACTGGTATGATCATTTGCTAGTGAATTTCCCCATCGTAAAGTTATCAGTGGATTTATAATAGACGAGGCCTATCTGTGGATGGCGCATGTGTACAGTACAGTAAGAATGTTGTGTTGAAGTGTTCCACAAACAGTCAGCCAAATCCCAGACCACACACACACACACACACACACACAACCCTCTGCCCTCAACCATTATTTTATTGAACCTTTACTTAACTAGGTAAGAACACATTTGCAATTCTTATTTACAATGACGGTCTTCTGGGGAACAGTGGGTTAACTGCCTTGTTCAGGGGCAGAATGACAGATTTTAACCTTGTCAGCTCAGGGATTCCATCCCAACGCTCTAACCACTAGGCTACCTCCTAACCCACAGGTTAGTTCCATAATACAGACGGCCTTCCTGCTCTCCCAGCCAGGCCCCAGACCAGTGCTCCAGAACCCCATCCCAGTCCAGTGCTCCAGAACCCCATCCCAGCAGTCCAGTGCTCCAGAACCCCATCCCAGCAGTCCAGTGCTCCAGAACCCCATCCCAGACCAGTGCTCCAGAACCCCATCCCAGCAGTCCAGTGCTCCAGAACCCCATCCCAGTCCAGTGCTCCAGAACCCCATCCCAGACCAGTGCTCCAGAACCCCATCCCAGACCAGTGCTCCAGAACCCCATCCCAGACCAGTGCTCCAGAACCCCATCCCAGACCAGTGCTCCAGAACCCCATCCCAGACCCCATCCCAGACCAGTGCTCCAGAACCCCATCCCAGACCAGTGCTCCAGAACCCCATCCCAGACCAGTGCTCCAGAACCCCATCCCAGTCCAGTGCTCCAGAACCCCATCCCAGTCCAGTGCTCCAGAACCCCATCCCAGTCCAGTGCTCCAGAACCCCATCCCGGGCCAGTGCTCCAGAACCCCATCCCGGGCCAGTGCTCCAGAACCCCATCCCAGACCAGTGCTCCAGAACCCCATCCCAGTCCAGTGCTCCAGAACCCCATCCCAGTCCAGTGCTCCAGAACCCCATCCCAGTCCAGTGCTCCAGAATCCCATCCCAGACCAGTGCTCCAGAATCCCATCCCAGACCAGTGCTCCAGAACCCCATCCCAGACCAGTGCTCCAGAACCCCATCCCAGACCAGTGCTCCAGAACCCCATCCCAGACCAGTGCTCCAGAACCCCATCCCAGACCAGTGCTCCAGAACCCCATCCCAGACCAGTGCTCCAGAACCCCATCCCAGACCAGTGCTCCAGAACCCCATCCCAGACCAGTGCTCCAGAACCCCATCCCAGTCCAGTGCTCCAGAACCCCATCCCAGTCCAGTGCTCCAGAACCCCATCCCAGTCCAGTGCTCCAGAACCCCATCCCAGTCCAGTGCTCCAGAACCCCATCCCGGGCCAGTGCTCCAGAACCCCATCCCAGTCCAGTGCTCCAGAACCCCATCCCAGACCAGTGCTCCAGAACCCCATCCCAGTCCAGTGCTCCAGAACCCCATCCCAGTCCAGTGCTCCAGAACCCCATCCCAGTCCAATGCTCCAGAACCCCATCCCAGTCCAGTGCTCCAGAATCCCATCCCAGACCAGTGCTCCAGAACCCCATCCCAGTCCAATGCTCCAGAACCCCATCCCAGTCCAGTGCTCCAGAACCCCATCCCAGTCCAGTGCTCCAGAACCCCATCCCAGTCCAGTGCTCCAGAACCCCATCCCAGTCCAGTGCTCCAGAATCCCAGACCAGACCAGTGCTCCAGAACCCCAGACCAGTGCTCCAGAACCCCAGACCAGTGCTCCAGAACCCCATCCCAGTCCAGTGCTCCAGAATCCCAGACCAGACCAGTGCTCCAGAACCCCATCCCAGACCAGTGCTCCAGAACCCCATCCCAGACCAGTGCTCCAGAACCCCATCCCAGACCAGTGCTCCAGAACCCCATCCCAGTCCAGTGCTCCAGAACCCCATCCCAGTCCAGAGTAAACACATTGTTTATCATCCGTATGGAACATCAGAGGAGACACAGGTAGCCTACACACATCCCCTCTCCCTGTCTGGAACACGATTACCCTCCCAAATCCCAGGTAGTCTACACACATCCCCTCTCCCTGTCTGGAACACGATTTCCCTCCCAAATCCCAGGTAGCCTACACACATCCCCTCTCCCTGTCTGGAACACGATTTCCCTCCCAAATCCCAGGTAGCCTACACACATCCCCTCTCCCTGTCTGGAACACGATTTCCCTCCCAAATCCCAGGTAGCCTACACACATCCCCTCTCCCTGTCTGGAACACGATTTCCCTCCCAAATCCCAGGTAGCCTACACACATCCCCTCTCCCTGTCTGGAACACGATTTCCCTCCCAAATCCCAGGTAGCCTACACACATCCCCTCTCCCTGTCTGGAACACGATTTCCCTCCCAAATCCCAGGTAGCCTACACACATCCCCTCTCCCTGTCTGGAACACGATTTCCCTCCCAAATCCCAGGTAGCCTACACACATCCCCTCTCCCTGTCTGGAACACGATTTCCCTCCCAAATCCCAGGTAGCCTACACACATCCCCTCTCCCTGTCTGGAACACGATTTCCCTCCCAAATCCCAGGTAGCCTACACACATCCCCTCTCCCTGTCTGGAACACGATTTCCCTCCCAAATCCCAGGTAGCCTACACACATCCCCTCTACCTGTCTGGAACACGATTTCCCTCCCAAATCCCAGGTAGCCTACACACATCCCCTCTCCCTGTCTGGAACACGATTTCCCTCCCAAATCCCAGGTAGCCTACACACATCCCCTCTACCTGTCTGGAACACGATTTCCCTCCCAAATCCCAGGTAGCCTACACACATCCCCTCTCCCTGTCTGGAACACGATTTCCCTCCCAAATCACAGGTAGTCTACACACATCCCCTCTCCCTGTCTGGAACACGATTTCCCTCCCAAATCCCAGGTAGCCTACACACATCCCCTCTCCCTGTCTGGAACACGATTTCCCTCCCAAATCACAGGTAGCCTACACACATCCCCTCTCCCTGTCTGGAACACGATTTCCCTCCCAAATCACAGGTAGCCTACACACATCCCCTCTCCCTGTCTGGAACACGATTTCCCTCCCAAATCCCAGGTGACTGAGATATGATTCCTCCTTTCTTCTCCTTCCCTCTCTTTTTGATATTTTACACATCCCTGCTCATCGATTAGATGGGTTACACAGGAAGAATGAGGGAGGCAAAGACGTGGAGTCTTTGAGCGGGAGGGAAAGAGAGACTGTGAGAGGTATCGTTAGTGTTGATCTCCGTTCCCGAGAGTCCCCTCAGATCGATTACCTGGTCATCAGACTTGTAATGTTCAGTGTGTGCAAACCAATCCTCCTCCTCTGATCCCTCCATGCAACCAACACACTCAGGAGTCCAGACCAGACGCAGGGCGTAAGTAACAACCAACACACTCAGGAGTCCAGACCGGACGCAGGGTGTAAGCAACAACCAACACACTCAGGAGTCCAGACCGGACGCAACAACCAACACACTCAGGAGTCCAGACCGGACGCAGGGCGTAAGCAACAACCAACACACTCAGGAGTCCAGACCGGACGCAACAACCAACACACTCAGGAGTCCAGACCGGACGCAGGGCGTAAGCAACAACCAACACACTCAGGAGTCCAGACCGGACGCAGAGCGCAAGCAACAGCAACACACTCAGGAGTCCAGACCGGACGCAGGGCGTAAGCAACAACCAACACACTCAGGAGTCCAGACCGGACGCAGGGCGTAAGCAACAACCAACACACTCAGGAGTCCAGACCGGACGCAGAGCGCAAGCAACAGCAACAGCGATGCAGTGCCTTAGAGCGCTGCGCCACTTGGAGACCCGTGCCTGTCCTAACAGTGCCTGTCCTGACTGGAGTAGCCTACGTTCTGCACCTTCTCCCCAACCCCATTCAGAGATCAATGTTCAACAGCAGCTTACCTCTTAGCCTGCTCGTTCTCATTTAACTCCACTAACTTTTGTAATTGTGTAGTTTTAATTTCATCTTGCATTGCATTAGTGAACTCTTATTTCACTTGCTACACATGGAGTCTATTTTATGGGTGGTTTAACCCACTGTTCCCCGGTTAACCCCCTGTTCCCCGGTAGGCTGTTTTATGGGTGGTTTAACCCACTGTTCCCCAGTAGGCCCTCATTGTAAATAAGAATGTGTTCTTAACCCACTGTTCCCCGGTAGGCTGTCATTGTAAATAAGAATTTGTTCTTAACTGACTTGCCTAGTTAAATAAAACAAATATTTTGAAAATCCCTCATTTTTTTGTAAATGTATCAATTATTTATATATATATATATATATATATATATATTTATTTATTTATTTTTTTAAATAGATTTTCCCCTACCATCCCTCCCTAATTGGAGTAAACTAATGGACAACACTTAGGCTTATACATACTATATACATTTTACGGACACAGTATATGTTACACTAGTTATCTTTTGTTTGTTTTTAGTCCCATCCTTCAGCTCCCCTCAACCCTCCCATCTATCTCTGAACACCACCCAGTCCCATCCTTCAGCTCCCCTCAACCCTCCCATATATCTCTGAACACCATCCAGTCCCATCCTTCAGCTCCCCTCAACCCCTCCCATCTATCTCTGAACACCATCCAGTCCCATCCTTCAGCTACCCTCAACCCCTCCTGAAGACCATCCAGTCCCATCCTTCAGCTCCCCTCAACCCCTCCCATCTATCTCTGAAGACCATCCAGTCCCATCCTTCAGCTCCCCTCAACCCCTCCCATCTATCTCTGAACACCATCCAGTCCCATCCTTCAGCTCCCCTCAACCCCTCCCATCTATCTCTGAACACCATCCAGTCCCATCCTTCAGCTCCCCTCAACCCTCCCATCTATCTCTGAACACCATCCAGTCCCATCCTTCAGCTCCACTCAACCCTTCCCATCTCTGAACACCATCCAGTCCCATCCTTCCGCTCCACTCAACCCCTCCCATCTATCTCTGAACACCATCCAGTCCCATCCTTCAGCTCCCCTCAACCCTCCCATCTATCTCTGAACACCATCCAGTCCCATCCTTCAGCTCCACTCAACCCCTCCCATCTATCCCATCTAACACCATCCAGTTTTGATTTCTATTTTCCTGTGGTGTGATATTTCACCAATGTTCTGAACCTTTCTATTCTCATAGATTTTACACATTTTAAATTAAACATCAACATTTTTGCTAAGAGTATTATTGTATTATTGATCGATTGACTATGACTTTTTAAATCACCCAGTTGAGTTATTTGCAGAGTTGGCTCCAGTTAAATGTTGCAATTCTTCAGCCATTCCTGAACTTGTGACCAAAAACAATCTACATGGACCGTACCAAAACGTACGGTCCATGTAGCTTGTTTATATTTATATATATATAAAAACCATGTGCCATGGAATCGGTACATTGAAAATCTCTTCCCAACTATTTTGGAGTCATATGACACAGCTGTCAATTTTTTTTGTCCCTAAATGAAAATGCTATACTTTTTTAAATGTATCACTATTTTCTTGAACCAGTTTTTGTTTTTTAATGCAGGGCCAACAGGCAAGGTCCTTACTTGCTCCCCCTTCCACTTGCCCCTTTCACTTGCCCCTTCCACTTGCCCCTTCCACTTGCCCCTTCCACCCCTTCCACTTGCCCCTTCCACTTGCCCCTTCCACTTGCCCCTTCCACTTGCCCCTTCCACTTGCCCCTTCCACTTGCCTCTTCCACTAGCCTCTTCCACTAGCCTCTTCCACTTGCCTCTTCCATTTCTGCGGTAATGCTGCAATTAGTTGGTTGTATTTTT